>NC_085137.1:243081366-243285052 GCF_035046485.1 Aedes albopictus | reverse complement strand
TATATGAAAAACTTGTGCAGCCAGACCAGTTGTGCAAGAAAGTCACGGAAAAATTACTATTTTTCGAATATTTAAGGTAAATGTCACGGACTACCCTCGAAAAATCCCAATGATATTCACGGTGAATATCATTTGGCATTTTTCGAAGGTAGTACGTGACATTTACCTTAAATATTCGAAAAATTGCAATTTTTCCGTGACTTTCTTACAGAATTGGTCTAGCCGCACAAGTTTTTCATATACCATATTCTCAGGTTCAGCTTCTAAAATGAGCTGTTGGTGGTTGAATTTAGATATGATGAAATGAATTTTTCAGCACTGAGTATAGTTAACGAAACTAGAAACAAATCTGAAACAGTCATTTTGATTTCTCAAAACTGCAATGCCTGTTTGCATATTCTGGGCCCCCTCCAGAAAAAAATCTTAGCTGCACCAATGAAAATTTAATATTTTTGAATCGAAAGAAAAATCGATTGTAAAATATCGATTCGTTCGATTTTGTGGGGCTTCAACATCGATTCAAAAAATCCAATAATCGAAACAAAAACATCGATGTTGCGAACATCGATTTAAAATTGCCCAACGCTAGACGCAATACATGTGGATCTGAAATTATCGCTTTTAAAATTAAATAATTAAAGTACTTGCCGCTACTTGGAATTGAACTCCGGATCTCCGTATCCACTGGTTCCGATGATGTCCTTGCTGCCACACTGCTATATATAAATAGCATAGAAAATAGCCTGTTTTATATTACTTCAGACAAGGCTTCATGATTGTGCCACAAGAAACCTTAGGTGCCGGCCAGAGTGGACGCGTCACGCGGCGCGTCGACGCGCGGCAGAACTCCGTTCATTGGAATACAAGGAAAACAATCATAACATGCCAGAGTGCGCGCGGAACGATGCGAAGCGGAAAGCGTTTATCCGCGCGACGCACGACAAAACTGTTTTTGATGCGGAAGTCACGCGGTTCGCGCGGAGAATTTTGTATTTTTTGTGTGGATTTCGTCCGTTTTTATCAAACCATGACGTTAATTTTACGAAATTGTTTTTCAAATGTATTCAAATGTGAATATAAAAAATATTAACATAAATAATACCACATGTTTATTATACGGTGGCGTCTCGTAACCTCACTTTTCACCTATTATGCGAAACAAAATCAGTAATTTCTTCAAATTTATGACTAAAGACTTAACGGAAATAATCGAAATCTCTGTCATTCTACACCCATTACAAGCAGAGCTTTCACATTAGCCCTACCCATGTTTCATGCACAAAAAAGGGTTGATACCCTCTCGTTTATTTTACTATCTCAAAGTATTCTACTAGGGTGTAAGCTTAAAAAATAGTTTCAAAATAAAAATACACTATTTTTGAGTTAAAAAACTTGTTCCATTGCCTTGCTGTTTAAAAATAAACCAAGGGGCGCCATTTTTTACGTATACAACCCTGTGGTAACTCTGACTACAAGCTCACTTGTTCATAAAATTTCAAAATTTGTACCTGTAGGACGGGTAGATTTGAGGTTAGGGAATCACCATTGTCCCAAATGTATATCTCTTCTGAATCATCTGAAGTAAATAGCATTTGAGGGTAAATTTAGATAAATTATTTATTTTTAATTTTAGGTTGAGCACAATAATCACATATCTCTTGGAAATTTTTCATCAGATAACATGTACTCATGTGCAAAGGTGACGGAAATTATGAAAACTTTTCAGTTTACTTTACGAACAGACGCGTTGCACCGCGTTCACTCTGGCTATCAAGCCGCGTTGGAAACCGCGTCAAAAACGCGCCGCACCGCGTCGCGCCGCGTGACGCGTCCACTCTGGCCGCAGCCTTAAGTGCCCCACACAATACGTTTACGTGTGCGTGACAGTAGTTTGACACATTTCCCATGGAAAAACTGTCAAAAAAACGCAAACCTCGACGGAACGGACGCTATGTGTTCCAGGCTTTACCCAACTTCATCTTGCTGCAAAAGCTTGTGATACGTCAAACGGCATAATGTTTACATTGAACAAGCTGTGTGGGTCGGCGTCGGTGGTGTAGTGGTAAGCGTGGTTGCCTCTCACCCCAGTCGGTCGGGATTCAATTCCCGTCGACGCCGATGGGATTTTCTGAGACATAAAATCCGTGATCACTCCTTCCCTCGGATAGGAAGTAAAGCCGTAGGTCCCGGCCCATGTGTTGATGGGTTCGATATGTAGGGTCCTCAGGTGTGGTGGCTGTCTCCCTGGGGCGTCGGAATTTAAGGCTTAGCTCCTAGACCCAGCCGACGTAAAACACAACTGGCGCCGAACGGTGCTAGTTGGCCAGAAAAAAGAAGAAGAAGAAAGCTGTGTGGTTGCGCCCAGGGGACCCGCATGCGGCAAGGTAGGCCTACTGCTCATCTTTTGCGAGTGTGTTAGTGTGACTGGCAACGCGACCAGAAGCCTGGTCGAATCCTGCTTGTAAATTGGTTTGTTGTGTCGATGGGGATGGCCCGCGAAATCGCATTGTGTTGTTTGGGAAGGCCCGCTCGATGCATGTAAGGTAGGCGTAGTTTGTTCGAGTTTGACGTGCCTGCACCCTCCCTGGTTGCGCCAACAGGTTCTTTGTCACAGCTTCTAGCTGAAAGAATGTTTTATAAATAGCTACGAAGCGCTGCTGTTTTCTGTATACGGCAACATTACAAAACGTACTGTATACAAGCAGCTGTTTTATTGGTTGGAACTCTTATTCGATCTGCACATCTTCCGGCAAATCTTCCGGAGTTGGATTAAAGTGCTATACAAGCAACCCAAATAATTTCACAGCACAAAGATGGATAGCTGTAAAGTATTTATGTAGTAGCTACAATGTAGCTGCTACATATCCCGCTTGAAGCTTGTTTTGACAATAATGTTTACAACCGACAAGCCGTGTTGGTATACCAACAGTTTTTTTATAACAGCTTCTAGCTGTAATAATATCGGAAAACGGTGTTCGAAGCGTTGCAGGTTTGTGGATTTATCAGTATTACGAACTGTACTGTATAGTAGCAGCTGCTTTTTAGTGGAGACTCCTATTCGATTCGATCAAGTTTTTACATCTTCCAGGAAATCTCCCGGAGTTGGAATAGGGTGCAGTAAAGGCAGCCCCAATGAAAAGTGATTGATTTCTGAAAGCTGAGTTTGGTAGCTGTATGGTGCTTGTTTTGCAGCCGTGAATTTACTTATGGTTTATATTTGACTAGCTTCCCTTTTATTCTGCGTTGACTGCTTTTCTTCGATGGTTACACAACAGAAAGCAAATGATTGAAGCTTATAGCGCTGAAAATGTTAGTTGGGTTTCGCCCGATTACACTAGTTTACAAAATAAAATGAAAGTCGTGAACTTCTGTCAACGACCAAAATTTTTGAACCACAATTTAGTGCTGATTTCGAAACCGTGCTTTAAAAAATTTATAGTAGAGCAGGTTTTGAGTCTTAGCTTAATATCGAGTTTTACAACTTTTAAAAATATGGAATTAACTAAAATTCAAATATCTTGCGTTTTGTTCAGCCGATTTTAAATGTTTTTCCATAAATTAAAAGCTGAATACAATACCATTTGATCATCTGAATGCAGGTTTTGCGTCAGATTGATGAAATTTAAGATACTGGCGAGTTTTAGGGACGATCTTCTTAAATTTTAGCCAAATTTCCAAAAATATATGAAGGAATGTAATTTTTTCAATAAGAAAAAAACAATTTAAAAATTCTTTCTCAACGTTTATATGACATATCATATGTAGGCAAGTTACAGTAAAAAATTCAGCTCAATCGGAGCATTGATTACGAAGAATGAGATGTTTGAAGTGAGCGACGTTGCTTAAAAATAGAACAAAAATCGATTTCAAATCATCAACCTTGTATGAAAAGTCGAAAAAAATTCCGCTCTACTGTAATTTTTTTCCTTCGCGTTTTCGAACTCAGGGCATGATTCTACTCTAAAAATGATCATCAGCTTACCGAGTTCAAAAATGCTGTAAACTAGTGTCACCGGTCTGTACATTTTCCGCCATACGATGCTGTCTGAAATACTTCTCTCTCCAGATAACGACATGCCCACTCTTCCCGGGAAGGGAATTTAGTTTTTAACTAAAACCTGTACTGTCATCTGCCCCACTCGCATAACAGTCCCATGTTTGCTGGGAGTCCCATTCAAAGTGCAGTTACTAGGTATATGAAATATTTTTTTACAGGTCACTCTAAATATTGTACTGATCTCAATAAAATAGTAATTATATTGCAAATATGTCTTCCTTCATTTCAGAACAAAACGCAAAACTATCCCACAGCAACAGGTACTGGTAGCTTCGCAATCAACCATAGTCAACGCTTCGAAAAAAAAAATACGAAAATGCCTAGAAAAAAGTTTACGATAATGATGATATAAACCAGCAGCAGCAAAATGTGTCCCGCTTGAAAAGCGCTATCCACACACAAACATGTGCGATTTCGATCATACAAACGACCTGAACGGATGCTTATGAAGCACTTACAAATGCAGTTTGGGCCCGGAATAGTGGAAAATAAGCCCAAACACGCACGCGCTGCTGAGTTCTATATTTACACAATGTGGTATGTCTCTAGATTAAGCCGAAAGCTTAAAAAGGTATGTAGTGTGTGTTAGTTTAGGATCCAAATAGTGATTACAAAAAACAAGCAAATTTTACCTGTTGGATTGATGATTTATGCCAGTTTTTCCCTATGTTTAAAGCAGCTTGTACAGATTCTATTGAACCACAAACATCTC
This sequence comes from Aedes albopictus, assembly GCF_035046485.1. NCBI lineage: Eukaryota > Metazoa > Arthropoda > Insecta > Diptera > Culicidae > Aedes > Aedes albopictus. The sequence goes on along the minus strand of NC_085137.1, from coordinate 243,280,283 downwards.
TCACAATAGTACCAATCAACAAATGGGAAAATAAGCCTTAATTTATCATTGTATGCTATTATTATTATTAATGCTCAAAAGACGTTTGTTAATCAAGTACACACCAACAGACACGCAATAGTCGATAACTACGGAAAATTTCTGTACATTGTGTAAAAGAATTATTTTGGTCTCATAAGCGATGAACAATACAGAACAAAAGCAGAGTCAGCTATCGAGTATATACACAATACATTCTCACTTTGAAGAATTATATTTAATGATGCCCGCAATATTAATACTAAACACAGCTCTAGACAACATGCTTGAGAAAGACGATCGTAAAATTGAGCTCCGTGCAAATAAAATGCAGTTTTTTTTCTGCCATTTGTAAGTGTTTCTGATACTGCGATTCAAGCTTTAGTGCTTATTATATTTTGGTAATACAAATAATACATTTTGCGAAAATTGCTTTTTTGAACTTCAGTAGAAAACAGCTCCAGAAAAGCTTTCGTTTTAGTGAACTGTGTCCCAATTTTGCGATTTTTCTTTTTCAAGCGTGACCACACATAAGGACAAGAGACAAATTCACAATAGAGAGAGAGAGCGTACTAGCGTAAAAGCAACTATAAAATGAAGCGCTGTGCTTTTTCTGTGCATCTTCTGTTTCGTTGACGGCTGTACTAGGTTGTTAGGTTCCTTTTTAAGTTTTAAGATTACAGAACACCAAGTAGAAAGGCGACTGGAATTGTTGGTCATTAGCATCTAGTAGAATAGTACTGTAGTACCATCCATCGATAGTGTTAGCAGCAACGGATTGTGAAATATGTAAAGTTTTTCTTCCTATTTTACCGCATATTGTTATTTACCTAAGTTTTTATTTTCCGCATAATTGAGAGCAATTCTTTTGAACCAATCAATAGTATAGTGTTAAACATCTTTTTTTTTATGGAATGCTCTTATGTTTTATACCCACTACTTGTACAGTTGATTTTGCAACGGCAAAAGTACACATGATGAACTCAAACGCTATAACTGGCTAGTGTTTTTCTTTACATTGAGGATATCCGAAACTCCATAAAGCCATCATTATAATAATATCAATGTGATGGTAGAGTGATCCAAAGCAGGACCAGAAATGAAAGTTACGCAAAAACAACCTCTGAAATCTAACTAGGTACATACTGGGGTTTCCTTAGACTTGTTTATTCAACTTCGTCTTCGACCAAAATTGGTCGCACAGCCCGTTACTTAAATTAATTTTACAATCACACACACTGAGAAATAAAATGTACAGATTTGAGGAAAACAAAACAACGGCTACGGATATAGATCAATGAGAGTCTAATAGAGGTGGGGAAGAAGATACTTCGTGTGCGTGAGATCCGTGTCTGATGCAAAACATGTCACTACTACAAGCAAAGCGAGCTCGTCAAATAGTGACGTCACTATTTGTGTTTACATTTTTCTTTCCTTACTAATATATAGCCATCTCTTCTTTTTCCCCACCTGTAATATACTGATACTCTCATTGGATATAGATAACTACGGTTGAAGATGAAGTGTGTGGTTTGAAGGTCGCCATATCGGATTGGTTGGATTGGTTAACCCCAATTCAAGGTGTCAAGCGACCCGTGCTGAGGAATAAGTGATCGAGGGGGTGAAAAAGATGCTCGATCTTTAACGGAGCCTGTGGGGTACCTGGGCACCCCCCACAGTAAGCTGTCCCTTACCGCGTAAATGCAGGGCTCTGGCGTGGTGGACATTCTTTCCCGTGCTACTCGTGGGATTTAATCATGAAGTCAAATAAACAAAATCAATATCTAGGTGGTGGTGGGATCAACCCCTTCGCAAGAAGCGGGTTGATGAGATCTCCGACAAGGAGAAGTGAGGAGATAGGCGCTGGGAGTTGCGTACGCAGCTCAAGCGTGGGTGCTCCAGTCCACTTCCCGGCAAGCCAGCCGGTGGAGGTTATGGACGGAGCATGGTTGTTGAGGGCCGTCAACCGAGAATCCAAAGGACGCAATAGAGGTGGCTGAGCAGCAGCTTGGCAAAATCATCCACTTTGCGTCCACTAAGTCGAACATAAGCAAGGACCTGAAAACGGCCTTACTTCGATTTAGGGCGTCGATCGACGATGCCAAGCAGGAGCACGCGGCACTCGCGTTGCTGACTGCTGCAGCAGCGGAGCCTGCAATGAATTAACTACATCGGCTGTTTTCCTACTCTCCGCATCGACCAATGTGGCGCTAGCTTCTATGCGCGAAAAATCGCTAAAAGTAAATCGCAAAAATATTGTATGGCGAATACCATCTAAGGGCAAATTCTTCAAAGTGGAACACATTATTCGAAAAAATATTTGGTAGTGGTTGTGCACAATGGTGACCATTATTAAGCCTACCAAATATTTTTTCGGGAAAAACTTTGTATTTCAAGTAATTCAAGTTTAGATGCATTTCGCCATACAAAATTAAATTGATTTACTCCTGCTGATCAACTGTGGTTGCGCGCAAAGCGGGTAGTCCATTGAGAAAGTTCCGAAGTTTACCCAAACGGAGGCCTTCTGCTTCGCAGGAAGTCCGAATAAGGCGGAAGCGACTGCTCGCGACAAACGGGGCAAGCAATCGCAGAAGCGGGCGAGGCAACCGTCAGGCGAGGAGCTGTCTGGCGGTGCCCGCAAGGCCAGGCGAATCATTACCCCGAATGTCGGTAATAATGCCGAAGGGTCGGACCCCAGCCAGGGTTCCCGGAAAGCTGGGAATAGTGGGTCTGAAAAGGCTGGCCCGTCCCGGAACGATGGGAACAAGGGGTTGCGACCACTGGTGGGCCCTCAACAGCCACAGAGCAGGGCGATCCAAGGGGAGGACCCCCCTTGGACGAAGGTAGAGCGGAAGAGGAAGACGAAGGCGAATCCGCAGGTAGTTGTGCAGGACGCCAAGCCAAGGCGTAGGAGGGCAGGTGCCAAGCGCGAGAAAGGCGACGCGATCGTCATCAAGACGGAACAGTCCAAGTACTCGGACGTCTTGAAGATGATGCGAAGCGACGCCAAGCTTGAGGGTCTTGGAGCCGACGAACGCAGTATTAGACGTACTCGTACGGGCGAGATGATCCTGGAGCTGAAGCGCCAGAAGGAGCACAAGGGCGCCGCCTATAAGAGGCTGGCAGAAGAGGTCCTTGGTGAGGGTGTGCAGGTGAGGGCTCTGACACATGAGGCGACTTTGAAGGTCAAGGACATTGATGAGATCACCGAAGTGGAAGAGCTCGTCACGGCACTGCGGCAACAGTGCGATGTGCAGGTGGCCGCCGCAGCCGTTAAGCTACGGAAAGGGCCAGCAGGGACACAGATAGCTTTGGTTCAGCTACCTGTGGCGGATGTTAAAAAGTCGGTTAAAGTAGGGAGTATAAAGGTGGGCTGATGTGTATGTCACCTGACATTTCACGAGCCACCAGAGGCTTGCTTCAGGTGTCTGGAACCAGGACACAAGTCGTGGGACTGCAAAGGCCCCGACAGGCGCAAAGTGTGCAGGCGATGTGGCGTACAGGTGCAGGTAACGCAGCTGAACCTGAACCACTATGTTGCGGCTCAGCAACTGCTTTGTCAGGCGGTTTCTGAGTGGGAGACGGATATCGCCATCATATCGGACCCATACCGAGTACCCGCCGGCAACGGCAACTGGGTCTCGGATGGGACCAGGAAAATGGCGGCGATATGGACGACGGGTAAATACCCCGTGCAGGAGTTGGTGTCTACTACCTATGAGGGCTTCGTGGTCGCCAAAGTAAACGGGGTATTTTTCTGTAGCTGTTATGCGCCTCCGCGGTGGCCGATCGAGCCCTTCACGCAAATGCTGGACCGCTTAACGACCGTTAACCCGAAAAAGGACCCCGCACGACGTCTTGTATCAAAAATGACCTTTTTCGCTTTTTCAACATGAAAAAATAAACCAATCTATTACTTGTTCACTCTATTTTATAGAGGGGCCCGGCTATTAAAACTATTACAAATAGTTTGAATTTTAAAATTGATTTTAATCAACATTTTTTGTTAGTTGAAGCTGAAAAGTGTTGCAAGTCACCCCGTTTGACGGTATGCAGAACCTGTAGCTTCCCTGGGTTAGTGGGTTGGTGTCAGGCCCTGCGAGCCAGCCTTAAAAGATAAGCACCGAAAAATCAACAAGAGAAGAATGCGAACCGATACCAATGGCGACCACAGCGACGAAAAGGGACGTGCGATTGAAAGCTCGATACGTGGAACTGTAGATCTCTCAACTTCATCGGGAGCACCCGCATACTCGCCGATATACTGAAGGACCGCGGGTTCGGAATCGTAGCGCTGCAGGAGGTGCGTTGGACAGGATCTGTGGTGCGAACATTTATAGGTAATCATACCATCTACCGGAGTTGCGGCAACACACGTGAGCTGGAAGCAGCTTTTATAGTGATGGGCGACACGCAGAGGCGCGTGATCGGTTGGTGGCCGATCGACGAAAGAATGTGCAGGTTGAGGATCAATGGTTGATTCAGTGTTATCATGAATTTGATGTTGAACTAAATAAATGAAAATGATGATAGGGTGACAATCCCGAGCAGGGAATGAGAACAAACCTATAACAAATTGATAACTCATTTTGTTATTGATAATAAAATGAAATCAAAATAAGTTTTCTTTCCGAATTGTTTTTAATTAATATCAAATTGAGATATCATTTTGTTATCATTTCAAAAACTCAATGATAACAAGATTTGATTTCAAAAATCCAAAAAAGGTTTAATATGCTTTATTAATATTAATTATATTCACAAAATATTTGTTAAATCTACCAGAGTATTTTACTTACATACTGGCACAAAATTTATAATTTGCTGATTCTGGGTAATGGTCATGCTATTGATTTAAATTGGCTTGAACTTTAGTAAGTCTTTTTAGGGTGACTGGATATTATCGAAAGGTTTGTTCTCTTCGTTATGAGGGAGTATTCATCGGCCAAGTTGCCCTTTTATTCTCGCGCAAAAAAGGATTCATTGTAGCTCCGTACCAAAATGATGAATCTCGTGATGTTTAAAGTTTTGAAAATAACACAGATATTTATCATACATGGAAATGATGAATGCCATTTCACTTATTGTTATGCCAAACGGCCATTTTACCAATCGACTATTATGCCAGATTATGCCATTTGGCCATTATGCCAAAAGACTATGCCAAACGACGTTATGCCAAACGACCATACACGATAGAATTATTGTAGTTTTTCCTATCGGATGCCTTATTTTTTCAATGTCATCATTTTCCCCGGGTAACGAGGGAAAAAGCTGAGAAGCCGAATGCGTTTTTTGTACTCAGCATTAGCGTGGTGCTGACGCAGGTAGTCAACCGCGCGAGTTACGGAAGGTTAAGGGCAGTTGTCCTTTGACTCCAAATTTACTTTCCTTTGTCACTTCAATGTCTATCATTAATCTTTTGGTTGAATCATGGTATAGTTATGCTGCATATCTATGAGGATATCATATCCGATTTCCATACAATTTTTCTTCGTTTAGGCTCCAAGTTAGAAATGACTGTTGATGAAATGTTAATGTTACAATCGATAATACTACGCCATTAATAGGTGCCATATTCTGATGATATCGTATCAAACAAAACAAGTTTTCAATCACGAGATTCTTCTAAATTTAAAATAAAATCTAATTTAAATTTTTACCTATTCTTGTAAATTAATGCCTAATAAAATATCAAAATGAATACTAAATTTGTTATTAATTTTTAGTTATTATCCTTTAGATTTGATAACTCCCTGAGAACTGCGTATGATATCAAGTCGTAAAATGTAGATAACAAAATGAGATATCAATTTGTTATCAATGAGAACTCATTCTGATTTCAATTAGATATTCCAGTACATTATTTTGTTATCATTTTTGTTATGTTAACATTTAAGTCATACAAAATGAAAACTCACTTTGCTATCAAAACTCGTGATATCAAAATAACTAAATTTGTTTTCAATTAGTTCTCATTCCCTGCTCGGGATGGGTATTATCGGCAGGTTTGTTCACTTCGTCATGGGGGGTTTTTGTCAACCAAATTGCCTGAAACTTGGCCATATAATTGAGCATATTTGGGAAGGATTTGAGACCAACTCTGAGTTCAATAGGTTTCGAAAAACCCCCCAAGACGAAGAGAACAAATCGGCCGAGAATAGGTAATTTCCCCTATATGCGGTAGAGCATGGTTTCGCAAACTGTGGAACAGTTGAATATTTTACTGTAACAGACAACAAATGATGGAATTTCTATGGTGGGTCGCGAAAAGTACGTCTGCTGGCAAAAGGAGGTCGCGTACCTGAAAGTTTGGGAACCTATGCGGTAGAGATATCACCCCTAAAAACATTATTGAAAGGATGTGTACTGGAGCCGACAAGTGGTATTCCGTTACTTCCACGGTCTCCCGATTCGTACTTGAATTATTGATAAAATTACTTCCGACCAACAGAAAGTTTAGTTGGTCAGCCGCTTATGTAAGTATGGGTCTGTCTATTTATTACGTAAGGGAATTTTAACAGTTTTTCGACACCTCTCCTCCCCCCTTGTAAGATTATTTTATATGAGAACCCAATTTTTTTGTATGGCGTGTATGATCTCTCAAAGCCCCTCCATAAACCCTTACGTGATTAGTGGATAGCCTTTATGCATACTTACATACATGTATGAAGGATGCCGTCACGGACACTGTCTAATCGAGAAGGCGGAACATAAGGCAAGTTTGATGAAGGTCGATATCCCTTGTATCATAAATGCTTTCGGATATTTGATAACCTCCGTACAAACCAGAAATTGTTAACGAATTAAATTTATTCTCCTTCACATTCACAGTTGCTAATTACGTTAATTTAGTTTGTGTTTGTGTGTATGCTCTATCTATCTATTGGATTCACCTTCCTCGTTCATTCCATCTAATCAAATACCACGGCACCTGCCAAACCCGTCCCCATTATTCCATATTCTATAATGCGCGCGCATTCCCCCGGCTTAGTGTGGTGGCGCGACGTTCGGCAGGCACTTTTTCCTATACATACTCAATAAAACTCTATCTAGATCTACATATATATGTATATGCATCTAAAAGCTACTTATTTAGGAAGAATTCAGGATTTTGAACGGAAGATTTGATTGGCTTGCTATTATGGAGTAATAGGAAATAAAAAGAAAAAATCTTGGAAAATAAAAGAAACTTTAAAAATAATTCTCTTTGTTACATCACAAATTTTAACTTTAGTAAAAGTAGGGGAACCAGGGGATATCTCCACTTTCTGAGATTGAACAGATGGGAAATACTCCGGGTTCCCCCTCTCTTTTTCGGTATAGTAATAGTAGTAGTAGTAACTCTCTATATTTACAACCTTCACTCGCAGGTATCCTATGATGGGGCCTAAAAAGTAGAAGACCGTTTCGTTTTTCGTTTTTATCACACATTTTTGTTCCTGTTGCTGTTGTTGGGTTTTGTGAAATTGAAGGTCTATGGATTACTCTTGTATATGAAAACGTCGTATCGTGAAAACTGGTAACTTTAAGCCTTAATCGAAGCAGGAAGTTATCCTTAAACGCTTTTTTTTTCAGATTACAGATTGCAAACTCATTCTCAATGAAGTAGTGGAAACACTGTAGAAATACTCGGACAGATCAAGCCCGATCAATAATCTTACGGTCGCCATGTTGAATCGTGATGTGCCACTAAACAGAAAGACAAAGTTTTTGGGTAAAATGCGGTAGAACAGATACTTCTTCAATTCTGTATAAATCGAATTTGAAATACTGGAATCAGTACTCAACAGGGTTGCCAGTTTTCACGATTCGATTTTTTATAGGATAACAACAGGAAAAAATACCAAGAAAAGGGGGCCAAATCTGCTTTTTGTGGGATTCGAAATCGCTTTATAACTGAGTCTCTCTGATGGCTGCTTTGTTGTGTGATTCTCTATTGTGTATTTTCTCATAAAAACGGCTCTATCATACATCTATATTAAAAAAAAAACTTAAAACTTTTCGTAGGTTTCAGTCTGTTGTGTTATGTTCTACGAGGATGTTTTATTTTAACAATAAGTTATTAAATTTACTGAATTTCATATGCAGCGTCACAGTTTTGCCCAATGCTAACAATAAGGAAAATGAAGAAATAAACGAAGAAAGAGTTCTAAATTAACGAGCAAAAGTACAATTTTGTTAGTACCAGCATAGGGTGAAAGAACTAAAAATTGCACTAAGAAAAAGTATTGAAAGTAAGCGACGGAGAAAGCTGTATTGGACACTTCCAATCGATTTCGTGTTACTTTGTGATACAAAAGTTGTGATAACGGATCTCTCTCTCTACGACATTTTTGTTCCAATATCCAGTATGAAAAACAATTATCACAGAGAAACTTTTTCCAAAAAAAAATCACCTTTTCTCCTCTGGGGTGTAATCGATCATGGAACGGATCATTCTTCGAGTCACTATCGTTTACAAGTTTGGTTTTTGTACGATCATACAATGCACAATAGTGTGAGGAACTCGAACTTCATCGAAACCAACTGAGATCATCGCTCACCGGTTGCTAACTTGAACTATAAGCTATGACCAGTGGCATTTTCTTGTTTCAGAACGAAACCCAAGAGAAAATATCCACCAATTCTCTGCAAATAAAAATAATTCGCGAGGACGATCAAGCTTCCCCTGCTTAGGCGATTTCCTAAAAAATTAATAAATAAAACTCAATGTTTCTTAATTCAAAAAAAAAAAATAACTAAAGGCTAATCGAACTTCTGTGCCGAAAAACAGGCAGAAGGCCGCAAAATAAACCGTTTAAAGAATCAATCAAGATAACGTACTAATTGCGCTCTTAAAACAAGTGCGATCGACCTCGCCATGAAGGCCGCGACGATCATTCACAGCCACGCCGCTTAAACCACTTCCCCGTCCTCGAAACGGTTCGAGTCCGACCCGAACCGACCCCTTCCAATCCTGTACGCGCCGGCATCTTCTTCGCTGCCGATCGGATCGACCCACTCCGGAACGCACTGATCGTCCTGCTGACCGGACGAGCCCGAACGGCTGCTGCTGCTGCTACCGCTCACATAGCTCAAATGATCCCGGGTGTCGTCGTGCTGCAACCACGGGTGATACAGCACGTCATCCGAGGCTATCCGTTCCTCCGGTTCCCGCCGGAGGAGAGCCCGGATCATGCAGCGGGCCTTCGACGAAAGGCAATCGGGCACCGTGAACTGGCCGCGGCTGATCTTGGCGAAGAGCGAGGCGTGCTCCGAATCGTTGAACGGATATCTGAAAGAGAAGGGAGAGAAATATTTATTGTTAAGGTTTGGAGCAGATGTACACACTAAGAATATATCGCAGAATTCTGTGAAAGATTTCACCGAATCTAAACGGTAGAATATGCTTTCACAGATCTTTCTGTGAAATTCATGGTTTCCCAGTCCAACTGTCAAAATTTCACCGAAAATTCGGCGAAGTCAATCAAACTACCAAGTTCAGTGAAATTTTCACAATATGTTTCGGTGAACATCAACATTTTCACCGTACACTGTGAGTTTTACCGAATTTCTGTAAAAACAGTAGTCGTCCAAAACGCGGGTTATCAAAAAGTGATATGTTTTTTATTGTTATCTCGTGATGGTGAATCTAATGAAAAACCAGCAGAAAAACAACAAAAACTTAAAAAACTGGATGATTCCCAACAGCAACACGAGATGCTGGTTGGTATTTTCCGTAAGTACTAATTACACATTAATAACAAATGTTTGATTTTGCAGTCTGTTGATTCTTTCGGGCATGCCGCAAGAAGGACCCGCATATGAAATCGCGTTGCAACACCGCGAATGGTCATGCAAAAACAACTAGTTAAGTGCTGATAATTGTGTACGTTTGAACATCTAATTAAATAATACATTTTCAAACAAATAAAAAAAAAAATTTAGTTTTGATTGAAAAAAATGTAAAATATACAAAATAGTTCGGTGAACCGTGAAAAAATTCAACTGAAAGAAAAACACCGAAAATTTGTGAAAAAATCACCGAAAGTTCGGCGAAACCCACACAAAAACCACTAATCCACAGAAAATCTGTAAAATATTTCACCGAAATATTCGGTGAATTTGACAGATGAGCATTTTTATTCTTTACAGTATGTTCGGTGAATTAAAATTCACCGAACAGATCACCGAAAATTCTGCTGTTGAGATTTCGGTGAAATTTCACAGAATTCTGTGATTTATTCTTAGTGTGTAGATTTATGAATTTCTTCAAATTAATCTATTGGATTGGAATTTAGCAATTGCTGGGAGAAATGCTCCACCAAACAAGATGTGACGACCGTGATTGTACAGCACATGGCGACCGTGATCGACAATATATGACGACCGTTATCAGAAGAGGAGTAATAAGGGCATACCGTGGCAAGATTAAACGGATAGGGCCAGATGAAATGTGAAGTTATTGTTTATCATGACTAGATAACATCACGATAACCCGCTGTTCATCAAAAGGGAAGATCATATAACTCAACCCCAATGCAAATGTGTTGGAGCAGTGACCTAAAAGGTAGAGGTTTGCTTCAGCAAACCTTAGCATCTGCTTTCCATGTTACGAGTAGCTCACAAGAACGTTACGTTACGGGCGGCTCATCTACGTTCAAGTACCAAGTGAGGGGTTTTAAGTGAAACTGTGTACTGTTCAAATAGAGGTAATAAACTATAGAGGGAGAATGTCGCTGGCGTCACTGCCGAAACATCTCTTGCTGGCGGAGATAGGCCGGGCTATAAGTGTCAAAGCGAAAAAGTATGCAGTTTGACAGATAGATACCCGACATGTTTGCGAACGAGAACAAAGGGAACAGCAGCGACATTCGTCCTCTATAGTTTATTAACTCTATTACTGTTTACGATCCCAAGGGGTCAATGTACCTTAAAATATAATAATTACCAGAAAGTCAAAGCAAGAGTACGGTCTGAAACCAATAGCCAACGGTTGACCAGATCTGAAGTTCACCGTGTGACAACGCACTTTTTGATCATTTTTCATATTCAATCAAAGACGCATTCCATCACAAAATGCGTCTTTGTTTCAGAAAGCGTTCTATTAGTTATTTTTCTTTTTTGGTCGGAGGTTTTCATGCGGATATTCTATTCGCTAAGAAGCTTCCTCTCACATGCTGCAACACCTTTTTATGCCATGGACAGGAGGTGCGTAAATTGAAGATGTACGTACACTAAGTCAGTGCTTTATATGAGGGGACTTTAGTTCGCCACAACAGGTTTTGCTCCAAGGGATTTGAGATAGGACCAAGTATGTTTTCGAGAGTTTCAAGAAGCCAACAAAAGGTTTCAGTGGCGTTAGAAATTCAATTTTTGGTATTGTAAAGGATTTTTCAGAAGGGTTCAAGGATAACACATATGAAACCCTCTGAAATCCCTTTACACCCCTGGAGCCCCTTCAGATCCCCAATAATACCCTAAAACCCCTAAAACTCTCTAAAGCGCTTCTTAAACGCTCTAATAAACCCCTGAAACCAACCTGAATCTCCATGAAGCCCGTGAAACTTTTTGAGATTTCCTCAAAAGCCTTAAAACCAGCTGAAACGCCCCTGAAATCCCTTGAGACCCCCTAAAACGCCAATGAGAATACCTGAGGCATCTTTGAACACCTTTGGGTTTCATTAGGATCCAGATAGCCACAGCGGTAAATGCGTGGGTTTTCAACAAGACCATGTTGAGGGTGACGAATTCGTTTCCCGATCTATCCAGGAACTTTTCGAAACGAATATTACAAATTTTCTTGACGTCATCGAGTATACTGCCCCCACTCGCATAATAGTCCCATTTGCAAAAAGTAGGAATTGAGAAAACGGCATTTGAAGTTTGAAAACTTGTTTCCATATAAAACTTTGTAAAATCGCCAAAATTTTAAAAATATTTTGATCATCTCGAAACTTTCACAGATTGCTTTGCACATGAATATATAACTGTAAAAACTATTACAATAATTACAAAGTTGTTCAGTTTTGTGTTACGTAACACAAAAACCCATGATGGGACTGCTATGCGGGTACTTACGATATGGGACGCTCATAACTTGGTATTTTTTTTCACACATTGACACAAAAATTCTTAACTTTTATTATTATATGGTAAGTGGGGGCAGGATGGGTCACCTAAGAAATGGACCCCTATAACTGTCTGAATATAAATCGCATTTCTCTGTATTCTACCACGACTCTCAGATACACTAGTCAGCTAGTATATAAACGTATAGAAAGGTCTTAAAATTTGAAACCTGCTTCTTGACAAGCAATTTTCAAAACATGACCCATCTTGCCCCACCTCATTTTTACGGGGGCAAGATGGGTCAGCTATCAGAAAACTCGATTTTTCTCCAACAAAAAATACTATATCTTCTATTTTTTCTCTATACATCTAAGCCTCACAGACGTAAAGATTACATAAAAAAAAAGTGTTGAAACATATCGGTAGATTATTCTCAGAGCTAGAAGATATTTGTTCAGGTAGCCATGAACGGACTTTGAAAACCTATATTTTTTGTAGGAAAATTTCAAAAATAGTTTCACAAACTCTCAGTGCTCTAATTGCTTCGGTAATGTAGGTCACAGAATAGCCTTTCAATGAAGAATAAAACATTTTCAAAAACTATGCAAACATACCGAAAAATTAGGGTGACCCATCTTGCCCCGTCTACACAATACACGTAGTTATATGGAATGTATAGCATAAGGAGTATAACGAAAAAATATTTTATTTTTTTCTGTGCAAGGAACGTAAAGAATTTTCAAAACAATATATCACTTTTTTGTGTATCCACTTCGTTCATCTGGGAAAATTATTGAAAGATTCAAAAAATATATAGTACGGTTGAAAACGGTACTGACCCATCTTGCCCCCTGACCCATTTTGCCACCACATACCATACATAAGAAAAGATGACTATTCATTAGCCTGGTACACGGTTTATATGGGAAAATACAAAAAATGGAAAAACTCAAACTCCTGTATACTTTTTGAGTTTCACTTTGGCCCCATATCAACTGTGCAAATTTTCAGATCGATCGGAAAAACTATATTTTAGCGCCGGCCATTCTTAGTTTTTCATACGATTTACTATGGGAAAATTTTACTTCTGCAAAGAAAAATCGATTATTTATTGTTATTCCTTACATGTTAAACAGCGTTTGCATGCCATTCGGTTTTCAGTCAATAACTTTTTCCACAGGCCTAAGATCGCTTTGCGGTCTTCGGAGGGTTGATTCCTCGTAAAATTTTCAACAGAAATCATTAATCGATTTATTTTTAGGGGTTAGGGGCAACCTGTGGCGATTTTTCTTTGAAAAAGAGATTTTCCCCATAGTAAATCGTATGAAAACCTAAAATGGCTGGCGCTAAAATATAGTTTTTCCGATCGAGCTGAAATTTTGCACAGTTGCTATGGGACCAAAATGGAACTCAAAAAGTGTACAGGAGTAAAATGTCTTTTGGTGTCCCACACTACTATTCATAACGTTAACTCAAAAGTGATGAAAAGTCAAATGGGACTGTTATGCGAGTGGGGGCAGTATAGTGGCTGCAACATGATGTACACATGCAAAATTGGCAGGCGAAGCATTCAATCAATAACTGTGGATGTGCCTATAGAACCACGTTTCCCAACCTTGGCTCTCGCGACCCCCCAGTCTGTCGTCACCGCGCTTTTTGTAAAACAATCGAAGAGTGCCTGTAAGTAGTTGGGGGTCGCGAAACGAAGGTTGGGAAGCTATGTTATAGAACATACAAAGTCTCCTGAAAATGTCAGAAAGTTCTCAAAAATTCCCAAAAATGGCTCTAAAACTCCCTGAAACATCTCTAAAACCAATAGCAATCCCGTAAAAACACCGCTTAAGGTTGGGTTGGAGTCGTCACTGATATGCTACTCATCATTGAAATTTTGAAAGCAGTTTTTTGTTCAAAACATAAACGTTTGTAATAAGAATGTATTCCCTGTGTTCCAGATAGAGAATGCAATGCAGTGAATACATTTTCATTATAGGGGAACTGGGGGTAAAATGAACACCTTAAGCATTTGGCGTCGTTTTCAATAGAAATATGGCAAATTCCTTCTCTTTACCATGTAATATCGTAGATGGTATTATGTTCTAAGTATTCTAGAAGAAAAAAATGTCCAAGAATACAATTTTCGATGACAAAAAAAGCAAGAAAACCGAGTGAAGAAAAACAGTGAGGGTAACAATCGAAGGGGGTAAAATGAACACATATTTAAAAGTTAGTTTAAACGTGTAATTTCGATATATTCAACTACATATCAGCAAATACAATGTAACTTTTGAAGCTATTTATGTAAAGTTTGGAATGTACTGAAATAATTATTAGCAAAAAATGTACTAAAATTGACGGATTTCCTAGTAACAACCTTATTTTGTTGAAGTTCCCTGTACTTCGGTTCAGAAAGGGGTATGGGCGCGTTCTGCCAACTTGGTCGAGGCAGATTTCTTGTGAGTACAAGTTACATACGGACATTCAAAAGTGCCTGAACGAAAGATGTTGCTTGTGAGGATCACTTGAAGATCATTTTTTTTAGAATATTCGCGTTCGTCTACTTGTTGCTCTTCGTGTTCATATATTTGAAGTTTCATCTTCAACTGAGTTTGATGAACGCTGCTAGCCAGCAGGGATGATCTTCTCATCTGCATCCGTTGAACCATTCTGAATGGCCGTCGTGAAAGTATCACCAAAAGCGCTACTAACATTTATTTTATATTTTCATGTATCTGAGTACCATGGGTAATAGCAGTGAAAAATAGAAATAATGCAGTACGACGGTGGTGCGATGCTGGTAAAAATTATCGCTGGGGATGAGCATTGTTTGTACTCAGCCTTGTCTAAGCCGTGCTCCCGAAGGTCAGGAACGGAAGCATGCTCTCTCTCTCTCTCTCTCTCTCTCTCTCTCTCTCTCTCTCTCTCTCTCTCTCTCTCTCTCTCTCTCTCTCTCTCTCTCTCTCTCTCTCTTCTTGGCGTAACGTCCTCATTGGGACAAAGCCTGCTTCTCAGCTTAGTGTTCTATGAGCACTTCCACAATTATTAACTGAGAGCTTCCTCTGCCAATGACCATTTTGCATGTGTATATCGTGTGGCAGGCACGAAGATACTCTATGCCCAAGGAAGTCAAGGAAATTTCCTTTACGAAAAGATCCTGGACCGACCGGGAATCGAACCCGTCACCCTCAGCATGGTCATGCTGAATACCCGTGCGTTTACCGCCTCGGCTATATGGGCCGAACATGCATAAAGCACCAATCTACAAAATCCCGGGAAAAAAGTTGAAAAACCTTATTTCACGTGGAAAGCCAACGACAGAGAAGATGTGGATATGGAAGGATGTTCGTTGGAATATTGGAAGGACATTGGTAATGACAGAGTCGAATTTAAGAAAGCGATGCAGCGATTGTAGATGGAGAGGCTTATCGTATTTCGGGATGGTGATGAGGAAGAGGCAGCATTCCAAGAATTTCCAAAATTTAACCACAACCACCTGCCACAAAAACAACACGATCGAACGAAAATAGGAAAGAGCAACCCAACTTCAAAACAAAACCAGTATGTTCAAAACGCTTACCCCAAACAAGCGACCCAAAGGTAAATTACGTTGACCATTTAACTAACAACACATTCTCTTACAGCTCAATACACCACATCGATTTCCCGCCTTTCCCAATCCTTAAGGCCACGCAAAACTTAAAAGCCGCAGGGCTAAAGAGGTTGCTATGCCTACTTCCAAATTCAAAGGTGTATTATGGACGATGCGAGTTCTCGGACCTGCATTGGAGACTTGGCCCTATGACCCCCTTGTATATCAATAAAATAAAATAAAAAATATTGCCCGTTGTGAAGATTTATAAATTCCGACGCAAATAAATGATTAGGCTCATTTTCAGCGTAGGTGCATTATATATGTTTGTTTACAATGCAAAACTATCACCAAATCTGTACCTAACAACACAGCGTAAAATATTCACCAGGACGCGGTCTGGTTTTATATCTGTGGGCCCACGCAAGAAAAATCCACGCAACTAATTTTCGCGCAGGAGTCTAAACAGGTGGAATCTCCGCAATAAAACAACCTTATTTTGTTGAATTTTAATATTTTTCTAAACTTTTTGTTCCAGTTGTGTAACGATATGCGTTAGACACTTCAGTATACCGAGTTTGAACACAATTATGTAAAAAATATAAAGTTTGAATCAATTGTTTATTTTACCCCCAAGCTCTGATTGTTTTAAAGTTATTCCTAGAATTTTATTAAAAACATTATATAACTTTTTTTATTCACTAAATATTTTCTTTTAGGTGTACATTATTGGAATATGGCATCACACATGTAGAAATTTGAGAATATTATACGAGTTTACGTTAATTACGATGAGCTCAGTTTTACATCAGACCATATTTTTGCATGACTTTCGATATTGTTGTCATTTTGAAGTGGTTCAGTTAATTTTTGGGTTCAAGATCAGTAGAAGTACAGGGGATGGCCAAAATGTTTGGGATAGGCAACTTTTTTTTCTCTCACAAAAAAGTTCAGCATGTTATAACTTTTCATAGAGCGAATCAAAAAATCTCAAATT
Organism: Aedes albopictus; assembly: GCF_035046485.1. Taxonomy (NCBI): domain Eukaryota; kingdom Metazoa; phylum Arthropoda; class Insecta; order Diptera; family Culicidae; genus Aedes; species Aedes albopictus. The sequence continues at coordinate 243,263,628 of NC_085137.1, read as the reverse complement.
TTGACTGTTTGTCAACCTATTATATGTGCATCATTGGTACAAATTTGGGCTCGATTGATTAATATTTCGCAAAGTTAGAACCGTTCTGGTAAAACACCTTTTTTTAGACAACTCATTTTTGACCTGTCATATCTTGGAAACCAGTAAACCGAATTGAATGAAATTTTGAACGTACACTAACAATATGTAAATGCTTCACAAACTTTCAAAACATAGGTACTTTTTAAACGTTGAAAAAAGTTATCATGGATTGACACTTTTTGGACTTTTCTTGGAAAAATGTATTTTTTTTACATCAGTGTCAATAAATGTTAGTGTTGATATCCAAAGATTTTCCACTTCTGTTCTCAAATTATCTCTAATCAGATATATTAGAGCCTATTTAGATTGAAGAAAGGATACATTTAATAATTTTTGTGTGGTATTGTAAATTTTACTTATTTTCCTTTATATGGGTAAAAATTTCAACCCGATATAACTTAATATGCCGTGAGAAAATATTACATTTTATAACGTCGTATTAAGTATCAATATATTGTTGATAAACGTTAAAAAATTCATTCAATTCGGTTCACTGGTTTCCGAGATATGACAGTTCAAAAAATATCCCAAACATTTTGGCCATCCCCTGTACATTGACATACGTTATTAACCCTCTACTTCCCATGGTTGCTCTAGAGCACCATCGATTTTCGGCGAATTCGGGACAAATGGAATTAGATGAATATGATACAATAATTTTAAAAATATGGTTGTAACCTCATAAGGTTGATCCAACTACTAACTACTTGTTTCAATAGTGGAACTATTGATAAACAATCAAAAACCTATTGATTTACAATCCAAATTTTTTTCATTGATTTCGAAAAATTTAGCCGATTTACAATAACGTTTGTTCAAGCACTTTTTTCGGAAACGCTTTTTAGCATAAAATATAGTCGTTCAAAGTCGTGGGAAGGAAAGGGTTAAAGAGAACCCAATCGATAAAACACGCAGAAACACGCCAAATACTGTAAAACACCATCCTGTTCATTTTAACCGCCCCCCCTGTTCATTTTACCCACAATTCCCCTAAACATTTGTATTTTGAACAAGAAACTTCCTGCAACCTTAAACCACCGCTGAAACGCCCATGAATATCCCTGGAAGGTTCCCTGTATGCTTCTGAAACTCTCTTCAACTTTCATGAAATCTCCTGAATCGCCCAAGGCTCCATGAAATCTTCTGAAAAAACCCTCAAATGCCATGAGACCCCGGAAACACCTGAAGTCTTCAGGAACTCCGCTGGAACTTCTGAATATTTGGGAAGCAATGGTATACAGGTACTCTTCAATATAACGTACAAAAAACTTTACTGTTTGTACGTTATATCGAAGCAGACAAAATTTTTATATTTTTTATGCTAGTACAGGTAGGGTATCGCGCCACTTGGGCGGTGGCTTCTATATTCGTCTATTTTCCACTATAACTCAGTCAATTTTGAACCAATTGACTTGAAATGTTGTACACGGGTAGATACTATACCAATCTCACCACATTCCAAAAGTTGTGTCAATTGATTCAAATTTGACTGAGTTATAGTGGAAAACAGACGAATATAGAAGCCACCGCCCAAGTAGCGCGATTCCCTACTCTTCGATATAACGTACAAAAAAGTTTTCTCTTTGTACGTTATATCGAAGTGTACGTTATATCGAAGCAAAAAAGAATTTAATATTTTTATGCTAGTATTGATGTATTCGACGTGAAATTAATCCCAAATAATGATTTCGGTGAAATTCACAAAACCAATCATGAGATATTTGAGTTTTGACGAAAAAGTCATTTCGTTTTTTGTGCTTCGATATAACGTACATTTTGCTTCGATATAACGTACACTAAATTTTTCCCCAAATTGCGCTAATTGTGGGTAACAAGGCTAATGCTGCAAAAAAACATTGATTTGAGTGATTTCGTAGTTTATGTAAGGGTTTTTCGTGAGAAAAATAAAATGTTTCAATGTTGTACGTTATATCGAAGCAAAATGTACGTTATATCGAATTCGCTATATCGAGGGTACGCTATATCGAGGGTACGTATGGGGAAGGAAGTGATGATTGCAATCGTATGTATCCACATCAGACCGATGAATATACCTCTGCGTCTGCACAAATTTATGCGGATGTCGGAGTGTTGGTGGGATATGGTTGGCAAAGGGTTCACACATTGGTGCGTGGATGCCAGGCGTAAGGTGAAAGATTACATCTGAAGATAATGCGGCACGTTTGATTGCATAACTCTTCTTCTTCTTCTTCTTGGCGTAACGTCCTCACTGGGACAAAGCCTGCTTCTCAGCTTAGTGTTCTATGAGCACTTCCACAGTTTTTAACTGAGAGCTTCCTCTGCCAATGACCATTTTGCATGTGTATATCGTGTGGCAGGCACGAAGATACTCTATGCCCAAGGAAGTCAAGGAAATTTCCTTTACGAAAAGATCCTGGACCGACCGGGAATCGAACCCGTCACCCTCAGCATGGTCATGCTGAATACCCGTGCGTTTACCGCCTCGGCTATATGGGCCCTCCATGTGTTTGATTGCATAACTCGTAGACGTTATATGATACAATGACATTGTGCTGTGAAAGTTGGTAGGAAGGGAAGCGGTTTTCTCAACCCGTTTCTGTTCTAGTGATGGCTATGAACATGTGGATGAGGAGAGAGAAAGTACACAAAAAGAAACAAAGTAGGATGAAAGGGACGGGCCATGGAATGAACCCAGAATCTTCTGAATACGAATCAGCAGCGGTAGCCACTAGGGGTGACTTATTGGCAGGTTTGTTCTCTTCGTCATGAAGAGTTTTTTGTCGATCAAATTGCCTGAAACTTGGTCGTATAATTCAGCTTTATTGGGAAGGATTGGAGGCAAACTCAGGCTTCAACAGGTTTAAAAAAAACCAATGACAAAGAGAACAAAACTGCAGAAAATACGTAATTTCCCCTATATGCTAAAAATGGAATGGAAGATGTAGACAAAACATTGAAACGATTAGATCTAAAACCATTTCAGAGAAGCAATGTGATTCCTTAATGTCACTTTCGAATTATATGTGTAAATGTACATCTACTAAAATGACATAATTGATTAAAAACCGGAGCACAGGAATTTTTCTAAGTAGATAAATTTTGAAAGCATTATTTTAAATAATTCTACAAATACTTATTTCCCTACGTGCAAGCAACCTTACATTTGTGAATCGCAGAACAAAACAAAAACATCTCGAAAAACGACGCATAGGACATCTGCACACGCAAAACGAAGCGAAACATACGACAAAAGAAACAACTCCCAAAAATACGACAGACGGCAGGTGGAAACTTTAAAAAACAAAATAAATGATTCGCTTCTCTTTCTCCAGGAAAGCAGGCAGACTCTGAAAGAACACGCGAAAAGAAGCAGCAGCATATATGGTCTCTCCCATTATCCTTTCGTTCGTCTTACAGATCCATCCCATCCTTCGGAAGGAACCCAGAGGAGAAGAGGATCCACCAACAAGAGAACAAGCACCATGTGCATAAATTTCATCTGTTCCAACCAACTTGCTGCAGCAAGCATTTCTTTCTTCGAGCAGGAAAATTGATCCCATTCTGATCATATCCGGACAGAATTTCCACTATGTCCGACAGTCGTCCCGTACCTACATTGTGTTAATCTGTTTCTGGGATTGCATCTCGGTTAAGAAGTTGGTACCGTGCGGAACGGAAACCGATCATCTGCTGTAGTCGGTTTCCTGTTCGGTTGCTGTTCAGGATATACAAGAACATCAGTTTCTTTCCTTTTTACGATGCATCGCGTGATCCTATCACGACAACGACGATGACGACGACGGGCCAATGTCTGATTCTACCACAACGTCCGTCGTTGTCGTGATGGTTTGAGGTGCGACAGTTGGTTAGACCAACTGTTGCGCAGGATGTGTTGAGTTGTGCTTTTCATATGTATTTTGCAACGTAATTTGTGAAGATCGGTTGAAGACATGCTCTTTAACGTACGATAATGATAGTACTTTTTCACTGCCATCTTCTATTTTTGGAAGTCAAACTCAGAATAGATTTCTCAGAGTGCTTAGCTGCAATGACCATCACTCCTCAATTTTAACCATTTCTGCATTGAGTTTCAATCAAGTATTACTAGGAAAAAGCTTCCTGAAGCATAGCAAGCAATTCTAACATAATTGGACTCTAAATGTGGAGTATTTGCACAGATGACACAGCGCAACATTTTTTTGTCTCAAGAGCAAACTTATGTGTCTCCGAAGGATTTTGGGCCGCTGAATCCGAATCCGGGCTCAGATTTGCTCCAACACATCACAATTTTGAGCTATACCTCAATTTATAGGGCAAAATATGTGATTTTGGGCTTTTTGACTGCAAGCCATTAAGCATTGAAATATTTTTTTTAGCAATCAAAAGCTTAATTGGTCAATTAACATCTAAATTAACGACTCATGCAAAATATTTCATTTTTGCCAAATCAAATTTGATAGATTTAAGCATTTTATGTTAGTATGAAAACTTGCATGCAACTTTTGACTTGTATGGGAAATATCGTACCTAACATAAATCGCTTAAAACTATCAAATTCGATTTGGTAAAACGAAATGTTTTGCATGAGTCGTTAATTTAGATGTTAATTGACCAATTAACCTTTGATTGCCTCAAAAAAATATTTCCATTTTTAATAACTTGCAGTCAAAAAAGCCCAAAATCGCATATTTTGCCTTATAAATTGAGGTATAGCTCGAAATTGAGACGTGTTGGAACAAATCTGAGCCCAGATTCGGATTCAGCGGCCCAAAATCTGTCAGACACATAAGTTTGCTCTTGAGACAGACCAAAAGTTAATTATTGTTACGCTGTGTGATGGACGGAATACGTATCCGTAATAATATGTATCCGTTCTTTTCAAACTTTGCTTACCTCTATAAGAAGGTCGGCTTCAGAGACACGTTATCCTCCATTTGGGACATTTGTGCCATTTAGTGCTCATATATCTATATTCTTTGTGTAAGTGTAAGGATCTTAATCTAATTTTGAAAAACTTGTTTGGACGTATAATTTCAAAACCCAAACGAATAAACTTGTCTTCAAGTAGTTCCAAATCTGAATCAAGTCGTAGTCCTACTTCAAGAGTGAAAAACAAGAACTCAAGAAACCAAATCCACTCTTTAGACGTGCCCATGTATACTGACGCGCCATTGACCCAATTTACCACCCTCATCGTCCCGTTTGATCCCGTTGATCTTCAGCTAAGGATAGCTACCAGCATTATGCACCTTTCCGGCAGCGCTACGCACTCCTTGACCTACAATATGTATAGCAAAACGATTTGACTCATTCTAATCAATATAGGGTGCGCTGGAAGATGGGAAAAAGTATGATGGTCAATGGGTCGCTTATCAAGGCTTGGATCTGTGGGAAAGTGCGTTCGGAAGTTTGTGTTCAAGGGGAAACAAATCAATATACATTATGGTGGTAGTTTAAATGCTTTTTAAAGATCCATCCTTTTTGAAACAGTAACAGATTCTTCTTTTTTAACGTACCGTCCCACTTGAGACGGAGCCTATTTCTTTGCTTTTGTGTTCCATGAGCACAGAGAACTTTATTTGTCAATCTACTTTTTGTATTCGTACATCTCATGGCAGGTATGATAATTGCACAAAGAAACAGACGTAACTCTTGGAACAAATTTCAGAGAAAAACATCGTCACGAAACGTAATCGCCCAATACTATTCAAGCAGTGCTTGGTCAAGCACTAGATGGCGGTAGTAAGCAAACATCAAACAGGAACAAAAACGATTTGAGCGGCGCGAGTGGCCAATTGACAAACTACCAAATATTTGAATCCACCGTTAAAAATTGCAAATTTTAGAACGTCTTTTTTATTTCACATGTTGTAGATTTGGACTAGATAAACATTCATACTTTCATACATTTTGTTACGTTTGTAAATTGTTGTGAACATTTTGTCAGTTTATTTTGTATGTTATACTAATATTTGTACCTCTGTCCCTGAGTTTTAATGTGCATTTGTAGCACTCCAAACATTTCAGAAGCGATCCAGTACAAAATACGCAAAACGTCCCCCCTAACACGGACATCAAATTGTAGACGGTCTTGTGCTGTTGCTAGAATCTAGATGCTCCCTTAGGATTAGAAATTCCTAGACCAAACACAAGCTATGTAATCAACCAACGCTGCGAACAAGAAGGCAATCCGCCAGAAGAAATGCGATTACAGGTTTGACTGATGGACCAAGAATAAAAATGAAACCTCGTCATCCTGGGATTGGGCTACGTTATCTATTTAGATAACTGGGCACAATTAATGTTATGTGTCGCATGTTTGTGTTTGTGCATTTGTAATGTTCCATTTCATTTTTCGTATCTAAGTTCCCCGACGTGGGACCCGATATGGAAAATAAAATATGCATTTGTAGGGTTCCAATTATACGTAACATTGGCGCCCAACGTGGGGCGTTGTGCATTATTAAGGTTCCAATTTACTACCTGAACATTGGCGCTCAACTAAAAAACCCACATTTATGTTATAGTGTATTGTTCCTTTTTTGATCTATCCAAGGTAAGTATAAGGAAGGTAATCCAATATGCCAAATTGCACAATCCGCCATGTTGGAAAAGTGAACGGCAGCTGGCAAGTTTGTTTTGGTTTTGGGCTATTTGAAATGTAGCAAGCCATGATTGGAAATCTGACAGTATCTCATCGGGGATTGTAGGATGGTACGATGGACAAAAAAAAATGCTCTCACTTGGCAGCAATTCGAGAACAGATTCTTATTCTCATTACGCAGCATTGATTTCTAGCATGCGATTACAATGGCGTGTTTCACGTCACACCGTGCCGGGGCTCGGTCGGGCCCCGGCCGGGCTAGTGAGAAGCACGCCATAGTTATAGTTAGAAAGAAATCAATGACCCGGGCCCGGCCCGGTGAAGTATGAAGAGCGCCTAATCCGTCGTTCAGTGTACCCTACTGGGGGTCCTGTGAATTCAACTAGACGTGTATTTTTGAAGCCAAAAAATTGATGGACACCTCAAGCCGTGACTACTAAAAGCGCTGTTTTTTTTAGCATTTCGAGTAATATACATTTATTCTGATCCTCAACAAGTTTGTAATTCCAATAGGTACTTTAGCTTTCTGCATACATTATTAACTCAATATGTACCAGGTAAAACAAAGTGGAACGGCTGCTAGTCTCTGCTGGCTTGTCCTTGATTATTTTTTTTTTTTTTTCAATTGACCAGAGATAAATAAACAATACCTAGCAACCCTAGCAACCTCATCGACAGCGATAGAGCGCAGTGTACACAAACTCGCCAGCTGCCAACTTTCGCTACCCCGCTACACATCTCTCTCCTCATCCACTGATTGCTTATATGCTTGTACCTTCCTTAAACTTACCTTGGATCTATCTGGTTTAGGCGAGGGTAAGTGCTTGGTTGATGGCAGTTTGGCCGTTGGTTAAATGCGTTAGATCATACCCTCTGCCAGGATTCGCTGGCGTTATACGTTTTAAGTTAGCCTGGTGGCAATTTTATTCGCGGAGTTATCTGGTAAGCGTTTGGCTTACGTAATATCATAGATAGTTGGTAATATGGTAAATAAGTATGTGACAATTTCACTTTGAGCTCTGCTCAGCATCAAACAAAATGATCATCGCTGCCATCAACCGACCACTTGAAAGAATGGATACCCGACTAGAGGATTGTAACAAAAATATAACATTATTATAACAAACCCTGATATTTATAACTCATTGTGATATAATCAAGTTTTAATATCTTTGGGGTTTAAAAATATTATATCTAAATTATATCATATTATGTTATAAATGTTGTTTGATAACTCATTATGAAATTATTTAGTTTTAATTACTTGACATTCAGAAAACCATTTTGTACAATTGTATCAAAATATGATAGGAACGAGTTTTCTGGAAGCTAAAACTTATATCATATTTTGTTATAATATTGATCAGATCATAACAAAATAGGTTATTATTTTGATTAGACCAGTGTACTTTTTGATACAATTTTAGTTATTTTAACATCATTCTGCACCTAGTATATAACATAATAAGTTAAAGAAATTTTTTATAACATCATAACACAATGTGTTATAAACTTGATAGATTTTTCTAGTCGGGTAGGACTGTTTAAGAATTTTTCAAGAATCGCGATTTCGATTCTTGAAAAATTCTACTGCTGTTGCTGGTGTTATGTTACGTTTGTGATGTATTTGTGGCGTATGTAAAATAGTTTTAAGAATTTTCCATGAATTGGAGAATGGAATTCATGGAAAATTCTTCGATTGTTGCATGGAGTGTGTTACGTTTGTAAATTGTTGTGAACATTTTGTCAGTTTATTTTGTATGTTATACTAAGGACAGATGTACCCTGAATTTTAATGTGCATTTGTAGCGCTCCAAACATTTCAGGAGCGATCCAGTACAAAACACGCAAGACGTCCCCTAACACGGACATCAAATTGTAGACGGTCTTGTGTTATTGCCCGAATTTAGATGCCCCTTAGGATTAGAAATTCCTACACCAAAACAAGCTATGAATGCAGCAACAGATGCTGAAAACTAAAAGGCGAACTGCCAAACAAAATACAATTCTAGGATGACTGATGGACCAGGAACAATTATGAAACCTCGTCATCCTGGGTTCGAACTTCGTTATCCATATATATGACTGGGCATAATTTATGTTATGTGTTGCATGTTTGTGGTAAGTGAATTTGTAGTGTTTCATTTTGTTTTTCATATCAAAGTTCCCAGACGTGGGCCCGATACGGAAAATAAAATGTGCATTTATAAGGTTCCAATGTATTATTTGATATAATTCATTCATTGGGTCTCCAGTTAGCCTAATAGTTAAGGCTATGGATCGCCAATCCGGCGGGTTCGATTCTCGTTTCGGTCGGGAATATTTTCTCGTCTCCCTGGGCATAGTCATGATTTTACTCATTGCTTTGTTTCTTGGTGTGTTAATTGTAGCGAAGTTTTGACGATTGTATGGTAGAACAAGACCAAATGTTGCACACAATAACAATGAATGTCTTAAGCAACATTCCGTTTTGATTCCGTTTTTCAAATGAGCGAGTTTTCAGCGCTTGACTCGTGATAGCGTGATTTCGCATGAAAATCACGAGTATGAGGAAAAATATATAGCGATTAGATTATTTTTCTAATGTACAGTCATAGCAGAATTACGGGTCAATCCCATTTCAATAGCATGGTGAACTGACTGACTAATAATTGTGACAGAGTGACCCATAATTGTGCAATGACTGTAATCGTAGAATTGCCCAATTCTGCCCAAATTTAAATCAGTAATTGACAACTAGTTATTCAGCTAAGGGCCATGCACAAATTACGTCACGCTTTTAGGGGAGGGAGTTTGCATAACGTTACGATACATACAAAAATTTTTGAGGTCCCATTAAAAAAATGTGACATAGGGGGGATGGGGGGTTGAAAATGGTCGATTTTCGCGTGACATAATTTGTGTATCACTCGCTATCGGTGGAAAATATGAATTTTTTTATGCAGTTTACGAAAAGCTACAGCTAATTGAAGATTTTTTGAGAAGTGAAAATTCTGCCTGTCCCGACCATTTTGATCTTAACATGTAAAGCCGATGCAAATATTTAATTTGTTTTATGTCAGGGGAGCTTCAAAAATCTCATAATATTAAAGGGGCGAAAAAAAAATGGTGGACCATGATTCCAGTTTCAATACAAAAAGGTTTTCAAGCAACAATTTTTCAATAGTTAAAAAATATATTTTTTCAATAGTGGTTATAATTTTAAATTTTTCAATTTTTTTTTTCTTTTATATGTGTTGTTCCTTTTTTATTTTTGTCCCCCCTCGAACTGGATTCGGCCATAAAAGAAAAATAATATTTGCATCGGACTAAATATGTCAGATTAATCAAGTATCTGAGTAACGCGGACTCAACCCCTTTTTGTTTTCAAGCAAATCTTGAAACACGTTTCATGTGTAAAATTACTTTGATCACATCTGTCATTCGGGTTTCTCTTTTTTACGAATTTTACACTCTGCGATCTCTCAAAACAGATAAACCATGTTCAAGCTTGGATCTGTACACATGACTTTAACAAAGTTTGTTTACTTTCAAGGATAATAAAGAGATATTTCATGCAGTTTTTTATCGCTTATTTACGATTTATACCACTTCAGTACCGACTTGTTTTGCTAGAACTTATGGACGTGGGTTGCAATGCGGTGCTCCGTGAAAGATTGCCGTCGGAAAGGTCACGTTAGTGTTTTATCACAGACAAACAGACGTAACACTCTAATAATTCCCATGGTACACCGATTTGACGATCTATTTCAAAATTTGATAGTTAGCCAACTGGCCATCCGTGGCGCTCACGACGTTTTTATACGAGTTTGAAATTTGCCCTCTGCCTCCACCTAGTTGACGGTTGGCTAAACTCAGTCTTGGAACATGATTCCGCGATTATGATTTGAATCAAAAATATTGTTTTTATCATGGGTTTAGACCGCTTGTTCCAGAATCTGTGGGGTTTAAAATGTTTCACTTTGGGATTTTTAATATTTTTAATTTTTCTCCCTATAATCCCATACAAAGGTTAAAAAAACAACGTAATATAAGATGTATATTGAATTAATACTGGCCTTCTACCCCTCAAAATCGTTGCTTATTCTGTGGCGAAGTTGGATAACGCGCCCTGTCTAGCGAATTGGGGAGACGTGTGTTTAAATCCCACCAGAATTACGTGATTTTTTTCAGCTAGTACACTTTCATCACATTTGTTTATTTGTTGTGAAGTACTTGATATGTAATAATGAGCTGAATTTTTGTATGGTGAGAAGATAAATTCTCCATTTTTGCAATCAAATGGCGCAAAAAGCGTGCGTTATTCCTTTCCTAATGTGATGCTGTTGAGCAAAACTGTGGGTATCCATGTTGTTGTTTTCTCCATTTCTTGCAACTTAATCAAAGTTTTGTTCAAAAAGCATCAGATTAGACAAGAAATCATAATACCTACGCTTTTTGCGCCATTTCATTACAGAAACGGAGAATTTGCCTTCATACTAAAATTCAGCTCATTAATACAAATCTAGTACTTCGCCGAACGTGCTTCATAACAACATTCGAGCTGGTTCAGTGTTGAACCAAGTTCGGAAAAAAATGTGTCCAGTCTAGTTGGTGGTAAAATATAAATGGATTATTGTCGGTTTAATGTTGGGGCAAATGTCGCCTATGTTCACAAGTTTCGCCACAGTTCATGTTTATCAGTTATACCTGAATTCGATTGAAAATCAAAATTTTGAAACTTCGCCACACTGCAAGGTACAACTGTTATCGATGCTTATATCAACGGCATAATCTATTTTTTCCTTTTTCAATTAAAATAATATGATATTCGGATACCGAACCATATTTGTCCAATAACCATTTTCGTAAATATAAGAATACTCTGAATGATGCTCGTGATCGTCTTGGTTAAGCCTGGAGCTACATATTAGGGCGAAAGCTCTAAACATTCATCTCCGTATATTTGGCATAGTCCTGCTTTTATTTTTCCTTTTGAACAGTTTGAATTTTACATATTCCTATAGAACGAATATGGTAACAAAACATGGAACAAAAAACTATTATCCTATTTAACATGATATCAAATTCGTATAGATTTTTATCACATTCCGAAGCGTAACTTGAAAAATTCTCCGAACCCATGCAGGGGCACGCTTATGAATAAATTAACCCATCCCTGATGGACGGTCCCTTCTGCCAGGCAAGCACACCCTTCTATTGAAAATGGACGTTTTCATACATCAAAGAATCGTTATAAACCAATTTTCGGACATTGCCAGCAGCTACCCATCTAATTTTCATCCTTTTTTTGTTGAATCAAATTTTGGGCTATGAAAAATCGGTGGTGGTCAAGACAAGCAGCTTGCACCAAGCTATGTTTTGTATCACTTTTCAATTCTGTCTCTCACTATTCCAAAAACTTCTTAAGAAAGAAAACAACCAAACTCAAGTAGAAAATTTAGAACCCCACGAGAAAAAAAAATTATCATCGATATTAATTATCCCTACCGATTTTTCCCTCTTCTCTGAGCTCTTCTCAAATGGCAAAAGATGAAAGGACCCTCGAGCTGTTTTCCTTAAAGGGTTCGAAAGCTGACCATCCCGATATAGCAGTGGTGGCAGCTTGCCACGCTTATTGGGTGCTGCCTCCGAAAAAAAAGACGATCCTGGAAGAACACTGAAGATGCGTCGGTCCTCATCACTGGGTAACACTATCTTGCTATCATTCTTCTTACGGCATCAGGATTCAAAACTGCGAAAAGAAGATTGGACGCCACGCCACGCAACGCTGTGGAACGAGTTTAGGAACTCGAAAAGACACACCAAATTCACTACCCAGCAACAGACTGAAATGGGAAACGTTTTTGGCAGCAGGTGCACGCGCGCTCATAATTATACGGCTTTAGGGCCTCTGACGAGAGGCCAAATTATTGCACCACCGATGCTTTTATGCGCGTATCCCCGTATACCTAGTGTGTGTAGGGAAATGAGACTTCACTATCACCCCGGGGAAGAAAAGGGTTATGCGAGCGAGGATGATGCTTTCTGGCAGGTTGCATCGTTACCCATTGCTGCAACTCTGGAAACCAGTTCTGCGCTCTGATCGTAATAAAAAAAAGTCGTGGTTTGCAGACGCACGCAACTTTTTCTAAAGAAAGGGTACTGAAAACGGCAGCTGTTCTAATTTGAGCTGCATTTTGTGATTCCAATTTTGAATTTTTAAAACTTGAAGGTCCAATCTGGGTTCGGACGGAGAGATTTAGGGTGCAACGTAAAAAAATGATTTTAGGATTTGCAATTTTTTTGGAAGTAGAAGTTCGAAATCATAGTTTAAGGGAGTTATGTACGAGACATAAACTTTAGTTTGGCAATATCATGAATCTTGCAGAATGGATAACATTAACCCATATCCGCCCAGCGTCCTATTTATAGGACAGATGCCCCAAACACCCAGCGTCCTATAAATAGGACAGTCCTTCACATACATAGGGTGGGGCGGGGCAAGATGGGTCGCCTAAGGATGGATCATCATAACTTTGTAAATACAAATCGTATTGGTTTATATTCGTCTGCTACTCTTTAATACACTAGTTAGCTATGCTAAAAGTCGATAAAAAGTTCATTAAATACAAAATATGATGTTAAACAAGCAGTTTCAAAAAGTGATCGATTTTGCGCCGTGAAAAAAGTGCGGGGCAAGATGGGTCACCTTTTAAGTAATTCACATTTTCTCAACGAAAAACGTCAAAATATAAGATTTGTTGCGCATTCATATTTGCTCCTTAACCATACTGAGTAAACAAGAGCTACTAGTAAACATTTTATAAGTTTATTTGGAATATAAAAAACTTTACGATTTGAGTGGTCCTAAGGCGACTTGAAAATCGATGTTTTCACTAAAAAATTATCATAATTTTATGTTATAATTTTGAGCGTTCATTCCGCTTGATTAAAGTCATTTATGAGATAGTCTTGTAATAAAAAATAAAAAAAATTTGAATGCTCCAAAAATACGTTCAAAATTCAAGGTGACCCATCTTGCCCCGCGGTCGTTTATATGGATATTATATGAAATGTATCGCATAAGAAAAATGGCTAAAAACCCTTTTATTTTTTATTTCCAATGAGAGTGAATAATTTTTCAATCAATGCCCCAAACTTTTGTATATTCATGCTGGTCATCTAACAAAATTATTAACATAAAGAAAACATGAGTAATGCGCTCAAAAATGGCACTGACCCATCTTGCCCCGCGACCCATCTTGCCCCGCCCCACCCTACCTTGTTCATAGTAAACACAATATAGTTTGTGGCTAATTCACTAGGTTGCGTAAACGACGATGCAAAGATTACATATTATCACGATCTATAAGCTTCTTTTCAAAGGCGAAAGAAATTTATTTCCCTGGAATCTTGACAATGGCCAATAGGCCGTCGCTTATTTTGCAAAAATTGGAAATGTTATAGATGAACTTACGTATTTTCGGCAGTTTTGTTCTCTTCGTTATGGAGGGTTTTTTGAAGCCAGTTGATCTCAAAGTTGGCCTCAAATCCTTCCTAGCAAAGCTGAGTTATATGCCCAAATTTCAGGCAATTTGGCCCACAAAAACCCCCCATGACGAAGAGAACAAACCTGCCGATAATATCCTTTGTCACCCTAGTTCGTTAGTGGAAAATGATCGTTTCAGCTAAGAAATGATCGTGTCAAAATTTGAAGTCCGTATCTCAAGGCTAAGTGGTCCCTCAAGGGGCCCAAAGTTGTAAAAAAATGTTAGGAGCAAAAAACATGAAAATTTTTTCGACGAAAAAAAATACGTTTATTGAAACCGGTGATTTTAGAAATCTGAAGGGTCGAAAATGTGCTTAGAATTGCGATATCTCTACTCATTTTTGAGTTATTGAACAAAATAGGGTAGGTTGCTTCGGGATCTAAAATAAATGATCAAAAATGCTAATTTTTCGGTTGTTTTTTGTCAATAACTCAGAAACAAGTAGAGATATCGCAAATCTAAGCACATTTTTGGCCCTTTAGAGTCCTAAAATCACCGGTTTTAGTAGAATAGCGTATTATTTTTGTTGAAAAAATTTTTAAGTTTTTTGGTCCCAAACCATTTTTGACAACTTTAGGCCCCTTGAGGGACCACTTAGCCGCCTTAAGATACGGACTTCAAATTTTGACACGATCATTTCTTAGCTGAAATGATCATTTGCCACTAACGAACTTATAATATTTATAATTTTTGCAAAATAAGGACCGGCCTAATGGCCAATAATTTCTAGTTCAAGTCTTCGGCAGAGATGTTAATCAATACACTAGTTTGAGCCATGATACCATGCGTATCTATAGATCGCGATTGATGAGTAGAAGTCAAAAATTGATTCGAATCCAAGATGGCAGACCATAATCCAAGATGGCGGCCACGGAATGGTGGTTTGAGCTAAGGCACTATGCAATATGGGTATATATCTATCGGGTTTGATGGGTAAAGTCAAGCATTGATATAAAAGTTAATGTATATATGTTATGATTGTGTATGTTTGTCTATTCGTATGTTTATATGCATGCATGTATGTTATGTATGTATATAGTTATTCTATTCGGCATTCCTTCATTGAATTCCTCCAAAAAATACTTCCAGAATTCCTACAGTTATTCCATTGGGGATTCTTCCCGAAAAGGAATATGAAAGAATATACATTTCTGCCGAGATTTCTTCAGGCAACTTCATATTTTTTAGTTATTTGTGTCGGAAGTTCTGATAATATTCCTTGAAAAATTCTTCCAGAGTTTTTTCAAGGAATTTCCTCAATAATTCCTTCCGGAATTTCATCTATAGCTATTTCAGAGATTCCTGGCATGATTCCTCTAAGGATTATCGACGGGTTACCTTCAGGAATAAAGTAATCCCTGAATTAGGAAATCTTGAAAAATTTTGTTCAGAATCTGCCCATATTCGCATAGTCGATGTAACCACCAACGTCTGCTCTGATGGGAAAACACGATTTTCTAGATTTTTTTCCGGATTTACATATGCACCGACTATTTGAATGAAATAATCTGTCAGTTTCGTGGATTACAGCTACAAAAGATGAGCCGCAATGATTTTAAGATGTTTTATGTAATTTTTCCATATTTTAAACGTGTACGTCAGTTTATGCAACCATTCAGTCGTTTTGATGAATGATTACATGGATAAGTTGACGTAACAACCAGATTGCTATGACCGTTATGTTAGCTATTACGGTACCCGTTTTCTGAACACGTGTTAGTTTTTTTTTCGGAATGTCCGTTTTCTTCTTCTTCTATATGGCTCTACGTCCTCACTGAGACTTGACCTGCCTCGCTTCAACTTAGTGTTCTTTGAGCACTTCCACAGCTATTAATTGAAGGGCTTCCTTTGCCTGCCATTGCATGCATTTGTATGTTGTGAAGCAAGTGCAATGATACACCATGCCCAGGGAGTCGAAAAAAATTTCCCGACCGGAACGGGAATCGAAGCCGGGTTTCCGGCTGAATATCCGTATTCTTGCGTTAAATACATTCTTTGTTGATAAGCAGCAGTCCCGACTCAAAAGAAGATGTACTAATCGTGATTTCAGAAAAAAAAAAGCTAACACGTCACATTCTGAAAATGTGAACTATCTGATAGTGCGGTCAAGCGTACCATAAAGCGTGGGCATCGTAGTAAGATTCACAGTTGGTCGGCTTTAAATCATACCGGACCAACTGTTTTTCAATGATTATGGGAAAATGTCCTGCAACAAATTGGGATATCAAAGCATGTGCATTATTTCTTGAAATACTATGATTCCTTGGCTTATCTTTACCCGTCCAACAAATTGCCTAGTCCAATTTGACTTTACGCCGAATACCGGTATTAACATTAATCCCCAGACTCTGCGATGGATCCTAACGGCTTCTTCCAATGCACCATGCAATTAAGGCAGTCTATGTTGAAAAGGTTATTTTATGCCTTATCCAAAATATGGTGTTGTACGTATTTATTAGGAAATACCTTAGTAAAATTTACAATTTTTTGAGATTTACTTGATAAACTGAAACATTAAGTGTCACCCGCGGGCCTTATTTATTTTTTCTCATATTCGACAAATTATGAAATGATACGAAACTAATTTCATTTTAATACCTAACCTTGTACTATTCCTCTACACTAAGTTTTTACAATTAAATTAGTAAACATCAAAAGCTCATACACCCAACGCCTATAATCAGAGCGATATGGATTTATTTTTCTAAGTTTTGGTGGATGTTTACGACTGGGAAGAAATGTTGAACTGTTGTGGCTTTCTCAGTCTAGCAGGATTAAAACGGCTATGCCAAACTCCTGACCGTTTCACTTTTGTTAGACTGAATAGCCACAACAGTTCAGTAGTATTGTTTCAATGATGGTTTTGAAACAAAACGTAAAACTTATAATAGTTTTGCTGTGGAATGATTTTACTCGTGGCTAACCATGAGTTTACAATTTCATTAATCAATCAGGTGCCACAAAACTCACGTTTTGGGTTTCAATGAGTTTGCTTCAAGCACTTAGTAAGTAGCTGAATGGGAGTTTGATGAGTTTACGTCGTAATTCAGAGGAAGCGATAGAGATCTACCACAACCATCCATACAAAAAATATTACTGTTCATACATGAGATGTTTGGATTCTATACTTAGGAGATTTGACAAACACCCATTTTAGAGTAATTTAAAGTAAGCACGTTAACTGCGAACAATACTCGCCGCTAGCCAGGATCACGGCATATGGCGGCGTTGCATGAACTACGAATTGTACCAAGTATGTAAATAAATCGATACAGTATGAACCCAATTTTGTCAGCCCCACAAACTTTTTGCTCTTATTAACTTACGGTCAAACTTTAACTAATTCAATCATGTTCATCACTAAACTACTGCTTGAAAATCTATTTAGATATTTAAGGAGAACAAAAAATGTGTCCCCGAAACAGGCTGACAAAATCGGTTAACTGATGTATAATGAAGCGGATAAAACACGGCAGGCTGCGGTGGGCTGGGTACGTAGCTCGTATGCCAGAGAAATGACAAACTTATACCATATTAGCAGAGAACCAGAAAGGATCCGTTGGCTTCCTGGTATGGCGCGCACGTGGGTCTTTTAGGTCTTCCTCAACTGCATTTTGTGGCCCTAAGGGGCTCCAAAATCTCAGGGCGACTGGAAGCGATTGATCCAGGACTAAGACCAGTGGAAACGATTACTTTAATCGGCATAGACTCACCATTACGAGTTGTAGGCTATCAAGTATCAATTTGTTAAATTATTCGCATGTTGTTGTCAAAGCATCATAAATGTTTCAGAATCTACATTGCATCCATAATAAGTATTAAACATAATTGAAATATTCACTATGAAAGTTGTTGATATTGAAAATGATTTCCAGGCATCTGAAATCAAATATTTAGATATCTCAAACATAAATTATGTTTATGTCAATAAATTATCTTAATAAATTATCTCAATAAATTATGTTCAATCACGTTTTATGGGGAGATTTTAGTTTTCTTGTACACGGACGTCAGTATTGCGACCACATGGTGGTTACGTCAAAACGTTCTTTTCAATTTACTCACATGTTTTAGAACAAACAATTTTTTTTAATAATTGGAGCATATGCTATACATGGAGTAGGATATGTTAAGCTAAAAAAGTGGATTTTGACCTATGTGGCGTTTACGTCACCTATGCGAATATGGGCAGAGAAATTCTAGCCAAAATTCTTTTGGGGTAATTCTGCCATGTATACATTCCGAGATTCCTGCAGGCTTTCTTTGAAAGAATCTTCTCGATTTATTTATCAAGGATTTCTCCAGTAATTCCACCCGGGATTTTCTCTGTGATTCTTTTAGTAGAGCTTTCAGCTGAGATTCCTCTCAGGATTCTACCAGATATGCTTTAGATTGCCTTAGAAAATCTTGAACTGACAAATGATCTAGTCGACATTCCTTCCGGGATTACTGCCGAAAATCCTTCAAGGATCCCTTCCGGGATTTTGTAAAGGATTCATTTAGGGGTTTCTGCTTAAAATTTTCGAGCAGACGCGTTGAAGGTAACCGGGCGGCAATCGTCATTCATTATTGCCTGCATATTCATAATCAGCTGCTCGATACTCGTTTGTCAACTGAATGAAAATCAACGAATATTTGTAAACATCTTACTGTAGTGCCTACCTAATAGTTGTGCGCATAGGATATCTACCTACATGAAATACTATTCATTACAGTACCTAAATATCGAGGTATGATTCATTATGTCTACCTAAGGTTTTATAAATACGGGTGGTCATTGGACCACACAGCAGATACTGCACAAGCCTTGGACTTGTTAACATCTTTAATATTTTTTTTTTGAAGGATATAAAACTTACGAGGTGTTACCGATTACCGATGAAATATTAACGTTTCTATTACATTTGATGGTGCTTTACATAGAGCTTGTCCCATTCGATTGTCGTAGTGTTTTTGGTGGGAATCGTAGCCATAAACGAAGATGTTTTTCGATCGGCTTCATCCTTCAGGGAATCTTGCAGGAGTCTTTCAGGTATTCATGTCAGGATTCTTGCTGTGATCCCTTCAAAGATTCTTTTCGTTTTTTTTACATTCCTCAAGGCATTTCTCCTATGATTCCACTCGGGATTTTTTCAATTATTCTGCCAGGGAGTCCTGCTGAGTTTCCAGCTGCAATTTATTCCGTGATTTCTTTGAGCATCCTATGAGGGATTCTGAACGGGATTTCTATTCTGACTACCAGAGATTTCTCCCGGAATTTCTACAAGAAATTTCTCCAGCGTGAGGTGACTAAAAATTAGTTTTCGTAGTTTATGGACAGCACCGTACCACAAACAGGATAAAAGTGCGATATTAATTACCCACTTGCTGAACAGTTATTTTAAGCGCACGGTTAGAGCACCACAAGGTTTACAAACTCTTTAATATTTTTGGCGGTTTCTGTGAGAATTCAAAAGAATTCTGAAAATATTTCTGATTGTTTTAGACGGTATTCTCGAATTCTGGGAAGAATTCCTCATGGTCGTTTTGGAAGTACAAGATATCTCGATTTAGTGAAATCCGCTTGTTTGAATTCCAAAAATGTTGGCAAATTGCATAAAACGGTCATTGTAATGCTTCAGCAGATCACTGACAAGATGTGTGATAAATTATGTCCACTGCTGTCATGGTAAAATCAGAGCTAGTTGATCAGGGTTCCACGATTTCTGCGAGCCTTCACTGGCACATTCCCATGAATGAAATTCTGGAGGCATCTCTGAAGGAATCGCTTGAACAATTCCTAAAGGATCTGCTGGAACAACTTCTGAAAAAAATCCATGCAACAAATTTTGAAGAAATCTCTGCTGAAATTTACTGAAGTAATTCTAGGAATATTGAAGAAGTCTCTAAAGATATTTCCGAAAGTATCACAGAAAAAAAACAGAAGGAATAAAAAAAAGAAAATCCAAAATGAATTCTAAAAAACAGGAATATTTTATGAATCCATATATGGATTCAATGAGAAAAATCCAGGAGGAATACCTGAAGAAACACCTGGAAGCCCCTGGTAGAATACCAAACAAAACCTCTTGAGATTTTTTTTGGAAAAAAAGTCCTGAAGAAATCCCTTAATAAAAATCCCAAACCTTTTTTAATGAGTTCCTGGAGGAATTCATAGAGGTACGCTTCGAGGAAATCCTGGAGGAATTTCTGAGAAAAAACATAGAGGAATACCCGTCGGAATTTGTAATGAAATCTCTTTGAAATTCTGCAGGATTGTCTGACGGAATGTCTTGCAGCCCTTCCGTAAAAATTCTTATTAAAATCTCTGAAAGAATCTGTAAAAAAATTTCTGAAAGAATCCTTGGAGCAATTTCTAGAAGAGAAATATCTTGAAGAAAAATCTAAAGGAATGTGAAGAAATCTTGGGAATTTTCCTAATAATCTCTTGTAGAATTTCTAAAGCAATCCTTGGAGAAGCTTTTTTAGAAAGCTTCTGAGAAAATTTTGAAGGGGTTCTGAATTTCTGATTTTTATTGTAACTGTGAATCATTTTCTAAAAAAAATCCAAGGTTTTGTAGATGCATGCTTTGAAAAAATCCTGATTTCTCCATGAAAAACAAAATCTGAATAAATTCGTAGAAGAATTTTTGGAACAATCTGTGCAAGATTTTTTGAAAGGAATACTTGAAGTATTTTCTAATGGAATCCATGCAACATTTTTGGAAGCTATCAACGCAAGAATTTCTTAAGGAGTTGTTGGGAAATTTTTGAAATACATTCTAAAGTCTTTGGTGAAAGAATTTGACTGAATTTCTTCGAGATATCCTAGATGATTTTTTAATGTAAATCTACGAGGAGTTTCCAAAGGAGTTCCCGGAAGAATCCCTGGGAGATTTGTTCAGAAACTCGTGAAAGATATTTTAAATGAATGTTAAAATGGGTTTCAGCAAGAGTTAATGAAAGGATTATCGAAAAACCTATGAAAGTTTTTTCAAAGTAGTCCTCGGAGGAATTTGAAACATAATCTCTTGAGGAAAATGCGGAGATATTTTTGAAGAAAGTATTAGTCGAATTTAACATAAAAGCCATGGGAGAATTTCTGAAGGAATCCATCGAAAAAAATGTGAAGGAATCCTTAGGGCCAGGGATGAGAAATGTACTGGAAAAAACGGTAACCGGCTGTACATTTGACATTTTTCCACACGAACATCACAAGCCCAGCCAAACTCAAACTGTTCGAAAAATAAATGTCATAACATTTTTTTTTCCTGCAGCCTTCCCCCTCGAAACGGTTTCCAAGCGCGAGAGCGCCAGTACTCGAGCACAACGACGACAAAAATTTCTGTCTCTCCCATTTTCGCATTTTTCTGCGTTTCAAACCGCTTCTAGACAAACTTCTTTACGTGCATCACAAAGCTAGGAGTGTGCTCTAGCTATTTGTGCAAATCGATTTAAATTATCTATCAAAACAAGTGAGTTATTAGCAGTTAAAAATATTTGACATTTTTCGCAATCACCCGCCTCAGCTTGACTGCTCATAAATATTTTCGTGGGGAAGCGAAAACCATCAAGCGTCTGCGTGACTGCCGTCGGCGCGGCGTCTGATGGTATTGGTGCTGCCGTTGTTTTGTTTTTATTTTACTGCTAGTATCGATGAACGGTAAACAGAAAAAAGTCTCATTCTCATGCCTGCTTAGGGCAGTGTCTATAGGAATCCCTGCAGCAAATTTCTATAAAATCACAAATTTTTATAAAAAGAGTCCCTCTACCCTAATGAAATTCCTGGAGGATTTTCTGACAGAATTAGTGAAACTTATGGAGGACTCCCTAGTGTTATTCTGGAGAAATTGGAAATTGCAGTGGGGCATTCTGGTGATATACTTTAAAGAATCCTAAAGTAACTCTAGTAAAAAAAATTGAAGGAACTTTTGAATCATTTTCTGACAAACTCTGGAAGGCATCGTTTAAAGTTTTATTAAAGGAATCTTTATAGAAATTTCTGAATAAATGTCTAAAGAAATTTCTGCTTAAATTGGATGTTTTTGTGGAAAATATGGACAAATTTTAGAAGTAAATCATATAAGATGCTTTGTAAGAATTCATTGCGGAATTTGTAGAATTCTAGGAATTTGTAAACAAATCTTTGAAGGATTTTTTTGAATGAATCCGTGGTAGATTTTCCGAAACAATCCGTGAGGGAAGTTTTGGTAGAATACTCGGATAAATTTCCAAAAGTTTTAATTTTAGAAAGATTTTTTAGAAGAATTTCTGAAAAGAAATTCTAAGGGAATCTCTAGTATATTCTCCAAACGAATGCCTAGAGGAATTTCTGAAGTAATGCCTGGGAGAATTTGTCAAACAATCTCTGGAATGATTTGTGAAAAATCATGCCAGATTTCTTAAAAGAATTCTTTGTGACACTTCTGAAGGAACACATGGAAGATTTTTTGAAATAATCTGTAATATGATGATTAGATTTGGAAATTTTTTTTCGGAGACCATCGCAATAATGTTAAAAATTCTGGGTTTACGTACTTTTATTTACAACAGCAGAATTGCAACAAAAGGCGACTGAGCAGATAGCGGTACAAACCTACACTACTCGTACAGATCTATCGGAAAATACAGCAAATCCAGTAACCTTGCTCTATCAAGTGCTTGTCACGAAACACTATTTTTTTTTATTAAATTCTCAGCTTAGTGTTTTATGGGCACTTCCACAGTTATCAAGAAAAAGCTTTTTGTGCCAATGATTATTTCGCATTCATCTTGGGCATAGAGGGAAACCAGGGTGATTAAATTCAGTTCCAATACAAATAATCACCAGAAAATGCATGCATCCGCGAGGCATACAATCATTGAAAAGCGAGAAGTCAACGATCCATCAGTCCTTAATATAATCAATAAGTGCCTACCTCTAATGCTCTAATCCTATAAGCCAGAATCTCTCAAAAACGCATTACTGTCGCGACACGGCAAGTTAAAGCAATCAATCTCATCTCATCGGCCGCTCTTCAAATCCACGGGGTCTCCAAACTCGACAAATCACGATTGGACAGGATTACCTGCAACACTCGGTTAGTTCGGGGGCACTTGATGCTTCCATCATCGCCTGGCTGACATCAGTGTCCAACGAGTACATTAGCATTTTATAGCTCACGTTTTCTGGAAGTAAATACAGCAAACCCAAGACCGGCAAATCTTCACGGCTGCTGATCCCATCACTATTATTGGACACGACGACGATGCGGTCATCAGTGAAAGAGAGTCGAGAGTCTCTGCCAGGTCCAAACATGAATGCACAGGTAGTGGGTTCTGGGGCGGTGGTTGTCCACACCCGGTCCAGGTGAGAGGAAAGTACCGTACACGCGCTTGACCTCATCCGTTGCCCCTGGCGGTGATTGGATTGGGCACGGGCACGTTTGCTCTTACTTTGTTCGATCATGTTTCGACCAACTTCTATGGGCTGGGCACAGCTGAATGTTTTTGTACCGGGCATAGTACGAAAGTAACAAAAGTGCGCTCCAGTCATGTGAGTCATTGCTGAAGATGGGTTCGGACGAAAACATGATGAAAATCGGATCACAAAATGAAACAAGATAATACTCTGAAACTCATCATGTGCATTCCTCTGAATTCCTGGAGTGCATAACCGAGAGCATGAATCATTGCTTAAATTCTGATGAATTTGAGCAGGCAGACTGGGAATGCGGAAATTCCTGGACATTGGGTACGAAGGTATCGTAAGTTACACCAGGCTGATTCTTAACAAATTTATATGTGTAAACTAAATGGTTCATAAAAAAGGGCCATCAACGGCAGTCATCGTTTAGTGACGCGGAGACTTAAACCATCAATCGTCAGCAGAAGCAGGTTGAACACGTTCCTTTGCACGCGACGACGACGACGGGACCTTCAATAAACAAAAAAAGATCCCGAAATCGAACCCGGCCGAGTGCTAATCGTGGATCATCAATTATCAAAACAGGTAGCAGTTCCCCTCACTGTATTCCTTTTGCTTCTGAGCTATTCGACAAGCAGCTGAAATAAATCCACAGTGGCAGGTAGACTTATGTAGAATCCGTAATAAAGTGGTTGTTCTCTTTCTTTGTTGATTTGTAACGGTTTCGAATTAGTTGCACCTTTGTCCAGGTCCAGCAAATATTTGCATGCCACACTATCAGTTTCCCGAATTCGAACAAAGACGATTACACTGAAATAGTGACAAAGCTGTGTAAGAGAATGCTTAATTCTATAAGTCCAATAAAGTATGTAAAGAGGATAAAGGAGGATGCTGAAACGACTGACAAGGATTGGGGTTGAAGATTTGCTTAAAGAGGGAAACGGCCGTTACGGATGAACACGTTAGCAGACTGTAGACTGTTTTGGGATCAATGTACTTCGAAAGGCTGATCTCCTATCATACGATTAGGAAGCCGATTACTCATTTTGAAAAGATCATGAAGAAATTTAACATGACAATGTTATAGAGTACAGTCCAACAAAATTTCAACCATAAGCTAGATAAATATGTGTTATTCACATATAAAAAATATTCTGAAACGATAAATACTTTTGGATATTGTTAATGGTTTCATGTTAAACATTGTATGAAATAATTTGTAGCATCTAATTCTAAAATAAACGGAATCTTTGTTCAAAATAAATATGCGTACCGTCGTTGGGGGTGAGAATGGGTCAAAAATGCATACTGTCACATTCATTGTACAATAACTTTTGCTTCTTTGCATGGAAAAGTCCTTTGATCACTGGAATGTGATCTTTGGTAATACATGTGAAAATGATGAAAACATAATTGGTGTTCGTCAATTTTCGTTAAAACTGCAAGTGTATGAAAATTGACCCATGCTGACCCTTCGAGGGGATGAGAATGGGTCAAGGGAACCGAATTTGTTCCGCATTGACAACAAAGCAAGTGAGTTTGAGATTTTAAAAAGTATCAATTCACCTAAAAGTGTGATATTTCATCGAGCCTTAAAAGTGGTATTTTAAAAACGCCTTATTTTCAAGCTTTTTTCGATGGTTTATCAAAAATTAACCAACTGCTCTAGAAACCTTTTTTTTGACAGGAACTGATGGAAACTACGAGGACGACACCATATTTTTTTTGATTCGATATTCGCAATATTTGATGAGCTAAATATTTCAGATATTGTTTTGACCCAATCTCGCCCCTCTGACCCATTGTCACCCCCAACGACGGTACTTTATTCATTTCAAACAAGTTATGTTTGAAATCAATTTGACTAGTTTGTGGATCTGTAATAAAACTCGAGAAAGACTGTCTTTCAAAACACCGCCTCTCAGCACCGCCCTGTATACCAGATGATTCAGAAAACTGTTTCATACATTAATGTTAGGCTTATTGGACTTAGCTTATGAGTAAAAATTTATGTTAACATACAATTTTATTGAGAAAAGCATATTCGCACAATTCAGAGATTCATAGGCATATCATAGTGCTTGCCACACAATATACAAATTCATGCAATGGCAGACAAAGAAAACCTTTCCAGAAAATCTATCTTGGGATTTATGTAGAAGATTCCCATCAATAATACATCTGGGGATTCCGTTAGGACCTCCATCCTTCGAGTACTTCGGAATTGTCGTCTGAGAATTAATTTAGGAACTTTTGCAGGATTCCCAAAAGAAATCTCTAGATCCCAAAAAATACTCCTGAAAGATACTCAAAAGGAGCTCCTGAAGTATAAAAAAAATGCCTAGAAGGTTCCCAGGAACTCAAGGAAATCCTGAAGAAATCTTAAAAACAGCTCCTGGAAGATTCCCACAAGAATCTTCTGAGATGATTCCTAGAAAATACTTTCCCGAAAAAGAAGATTCCCAAAAGGAACTGAAGATTTCACACAAGGAACTCCAGGAGGATTTTCAGAAGTACTCCCAGAATGTACTTCATTCAAGAATTTTCAGAATAAATTATAGAATGATTTCCAGAAGGAACCCCTGGAGGAATTCTTGAAGGATTCCCAAAAGGAACTCCCAGAGAATGTCCAGGAAAAACTCCTGGAGAATGTCTAAAAACAATTCTGGAATTCCAGAAGGAACTGTTGGAGGAAGCTGAGGAAACACTTTCAGAAAAAATCCTGAATGAATTTTAGAAGGATTTTTTGATAGAATGTCAGAATGAACTCTTCAAAGAAATCTAGGAATATCTCTTGATAGAAATATTTCAAAAATAAATAGAAATAAATCTGGAGGAACTTCAGAAAACAATATTGGAAGAATTCCCATAGGAACTTCTTAAGAAAACCAGAAGGACCTTCTGGAAGATTTTCAGAAGAAACGTCTGAGTCAATCTCAGTTGAAGTAACTCCTGGAGGAAAAAAACTACAAATACTTAGGTAAAACCCAGCATAAATACCTTAAAGAATTCTAACTCTTAGTTGAACTTCAAGAGAAATCCCTGTAGAAACTCCGAGTGTGGTTTACGAAGGGAGTTTGTCGGATCGCAAAGATTTACGCTGTCTGTTACACTTTTGAGCATCGATACATATCGAATTATCCGTTATAAATCCGTGCAGGGATCCGTTCCTGGAGCGAAGAAATTCCTTCACTTAAATCGTTGAAGATATGTAAATAGATCATTGCAGTTACACCCATATTGTACTAACTCAAAAGGTGATTCCCACGGTAGTTCTGAGTGGTGAAAACAATCGAAAAGAACCAGACAAAGCAACACAAATGCGATAAAAGGAAGCACTTGCAAAGGCACTTTTACAACCTACTTCCGAGCACAATCATCGCTACCTTTTGTTCGAATCGATCCGTAGATAAAGAATGAATGCTCTCTTTCAATTTCGTTCGAATTGACAGTCAGACGGTGAGTGTTCAGCACATAGTGCCCAGATCATTCTGGTATGGTATCCGATGCAAGGTAGATATATAATTAAGCCATTTCTTTGCTCACCTTCCGACCAGCATGGTGTACAGGATCACTCCGAGCGACCACATGTCGGCAGCCTTTCCGGAGTAGGTGGTGTTCGCTTTTAGGATTTCCGGCGACACATACGCGGGACAGCCCCGTTTATCCTGCAGGAGGTCTTCGCTGGGATCGTCCAGCACAACGGCGTCCTCGAGCGATTCCAGTTTCAGTTGGGTTCTGTGGGAATGGAAATGGAAATGGAAGAAGATGTGATTATAAATTATGTCTTTTGATTTGGCATTGATTGGTTGCAATGTGGGTGTTCCAAAAACAAGCAAAGGAAAATTGTAATTGTAATTTGTAATTGCTCAGTCCACACCCTAGCCGACAACTGTCAGCCCATCTGCTTGTAGGCAGATGTGGACCTACTAAGCCTCCCCCGTTAACATGTCCTACACCGAATTAGCACACCGGGATCTTCCACAGGCAGGCGCTGGCGTTACCAGTCCCAACAAGTGTCAGATACATTAAATAGATGGGGTAGAGGATATAGGAAGATGTGGGAATAGGATGGGAAGAGGCAGAAAATGAAGAGATAGTAGAGAGGTTTCGATTTTGTTGCTGAAACGAGAAAAAGAAAGAATGATAAAGAACATTAGCGATATGTTCATAGATTATGATTTGGTCGATAATTTCTCATCTATTTTGTTTCCATATCGTTGCATCGGTCACCATTTTCATCGCCTTTCTAGTTTTGTTAGGGCCATCTCGCGTTTTTTCGTCATGTCCTCTTTGCCGGTTGGCGACGTTCGGTATGTAAGTAGAAAAGCATGCATTTAATATGATTAGTACGACAGTAATTGTGATTGCTCAGTACTTCCAGCCCATTTGTCCGCAGTACATATCAGGCATCCCGTTTTAACAAGTCCTACACAGAATTAGAAACCCGGATCTTCCACAGACAGTCCTAACTAGTGTCAGATAAGTTCAATTGAGGATAGGAAGCGGCAAAATGAGAAAACAGTAGATAAGGTTTGGTACATTGGTAGCTGTGTTCATGTGATGTCTGTCTGAAATTGAAAAACTATCTTCCGTAAGTGTTTAACTCTCTACCCTAAATGAAATACCGGAAAAATATCTGATCAGATGTATAGTTTGGCAATTCTATGTCCATACATCTTTTATCAAGAAAGAATAATGTTGTTTACTGTTATAAAATAATTCAGTTAAAGGGCAGCTAATGCATTGTTATCTAGAATAAACCTACAGAAAATGTCCCAATAAAAAGTTAACACTAGTTCAACTAACTACACAAACTAAAAAGTATTATTATATTTTACCAATGATTTCATCCTAATCTTGACCCTAACATAGTTATGCGCTTAGTGTAAGTGGACGCCGCTTATGATTTTGGTTGGACAATGACCAAAAATAATGTTGTTTCGACAATAGTCACATACTATGCCCTACGACATTGACGATTCTATTGTCTATGGCTCACCTATTTAGCGCCACCCAGCAGGGACTTGGTCTGGTACCCAATTCAGTATATCCGCTCCACGTAATGTACCGTACCTCTTTCGATTTGTGATATATTACGCGGAACATTACTCTCTTCATTCGGATAGCGGCTATGTAACCCATTGGATTAAAAACCTCCATCAAACATGAAGCGAATCGGAGACTGAAGACTCTATACCAAATTTGGCTCAGAGACAGGTAATCAGTGAGGTCAGTTTTTCTCGTTTGTCAGAGACGATTGATACGTATTAAGACAAACTTTCCACTGCATCTGCCAGCAATAATCGGTGATCGATCAACATTTCGAGTACCTACCCTAATTTACACAAGAATGCCAAGGATCACCGATCATGCTTTACAATACAGCTGGAAAAACTAGAGCAACACCTGGCCACAATGATGCATAAAGCACTAAAGCGGACCGGAAGTGTCGGTGAGCCAGCCCCACCTCCAAAAACAAGCAAAGGAAAATAACTGTAAAATACCAAACTCATGTTTACAAAATCTAATACATCTTCACTGAGATAGTGAAAAACTCTAGACGAATTATTGATCGTCTACCTAAAGCTAGGTTTGCATTGAGAGAGTTTGGTCGCATTTGACTATGATAATGAGTTCGAACGTGACTAAATATTGGCAATCTCCTCTCCTCTTCTTGGCGCAACGTCCTCACTGGGACAAAGCCTGCTTCTCAGCTTAGTGTTCAATGAGCAATGCCACAGTTTTTAACTGAGAGCTTCCTCTGCCAATGACCATTTTGCATGTGTATATCGTGTGGTAGGCACGAAGATACTCTATGCCCAAGGAAGTAAAGGAAATTTCCTTTACGAAAAGATCCTGGACCGATCGGGAATCGAACCCGTCACCCTCAGCATGGTCATGCTGAATACCCGTGCGTTTACCGCCTCGGCTGTATGGGCCCTCATAAAACTGTGTTTTTTTTTCGTTCAGATGTCTGAGAACTCTCACAAAATGATTCTATTCCACAGATTGGACGAACATTAATTACTTTTTTCATGCAACAAATTACAAAACCTATGGTCGACCAGAGCACTTGACATCGCGGAACAAAAACAGTACACTTTCTTGATCTATTGTAGTGACTGGGGTGGCCCACACATCGATCGTCAGCAAAAGGCTTCGACAGAAAAGGTTCGTCCAGAAGCGTTGACTTGCCTCTCAAAACGCAGCAAAAACCCTGCACAATTGCGAGCATGAAATTGATCGCTTTAAATAAAGCGATTTTTGCAAGGGGATGACGGCGTGGACGCCACAAAAGAGGCATCGAATCCAATTACGGACGATTTATTGACCCTGCACCGCACCGGCTACAAGGAACGATGAAGAAATCGGTTTCAATTGCTCCTCGGCGGGAATTAATGCGAGGATGTTTTAATTGAAACTGTCTGGCGGTACTTATCTGGCGGTCTAGAGGAGTTCGATTGCAAAAAAAAAAATCAATATTAATCGTGAACCACCACCACTTGTAGGCCACATAGATCGAGTTCCACAAAGCGTCCAAAAGAACAAGTCGATAGGAAATTACTTTTTCGCTTTCGCGGTTTTTGCATTTTGCAGAGTTTGTTCCCTTCGCTTCCACAAGTGCACAATTATCCGTAGAGCTAAGCTGAAGTTTTCAAGAACCCATAAGCGTTCGGATTACATAGGTACCCCGATCGATGCTTTGCATCCTGTGCAGCCAGCGTGAAAAGATCTATAAAAGTTTCTTACTGACTGACTGTACCAGTCAGTAGGAATAGCGGTAAGCATCTTCCAGCAGGGTCATTGACAATCTGGAGGAAAGCCATAAAGTTGGGTCGATGATTTCGCGAATTCAATTCTGCTTTGCTGTTTCCCACTTCATCGGGCTTTACTTTTACGCGTCAGATTTTCGCAACTTGGGAAGAGGCTTGCCTCAAATGTTGAAGCGTACCTTAATTATCTGTGTAGGGAAGAAGCGTACTAATTAAAAGAGTACCGTAAACCGGGGTCAAATTGATCTTCGGGTTGAAATTGATCAGTCGTTTTTCAAGTAGATAAAGCATTTTTGGAATAGTTTCCTTACAAATAGTATTTAGTATCAACTTCCAACAGCACGATACTTAAAAGAAAACTATTAAAAATATGCTTTTTCTAACGGAAAAACGTCTGATCAATTTCGACCCAAAGATCAATTATACCCCGGTTTACGGTACTTCTTTATTTTCTTTTTGCGATACGAAAAGCATGATGAATGCGATTCTCATAGAGATTCTTTGCTTCTTAGTAAATTATTATTCGTGCTTTTTATTGCAAATGACAAAATATAATACTAATCAGGGTAAATTTGTACCGTAATCTGCGGGGTAGTTGATAAAAATGTCGACTTTTATGGATGTGTATTAAAACTCGGTAAAAAAGATTGTCTTTCAAAAAATCGCCTCCCATCAACGCCTTGCGTATCAGATGACTCAAAAACAAAACACTTTTGTTCATTTATGGTAGACTTCTGGAGCATAGCTTTGATTTAAAATTGATGCTAACATTAAAGTTTTACTCGAAAATAGCATATTTCTGTGAAGGTAAGATGATTTTTCAAGAAATTGCCTACCTTTAGGCGTTTAATGTTGGTTATTCTGTAACTTAGTAGACTTTATTTAATTTTAAACATTCAAAATTTACTTGTTTATTGTAAACTGGACGCATTTCCTTATTTTTTATTAACCCTTAAACACCCGATACGATCTTCTTTTGGTAGATATGCAATATCTTCTTTGTTTCAAAACATTTTACCCTGGATTTTTTTATAGTCAAGGGGAATAGTTGTGCTAACCCGAGTAGTGGAAAAGAGCTCAATAATAGCATATTTTGATATGGAGATCAAAAAGTGATATGGGTTTGATTGACATAAGAGATAAAAGATCTAAAAATAAAATCAAAAATTTACTCCTGGAACATCATCATCAAATCATATTTAGATTTTGTAAGATCTAACCAATAGCAGCGAGCTATTCTTATGATCTTAAAATATCAAATTTTGATATTGTTCAGATGTTCCAGGGACATTTTTCAGATATTATTTTCAAATCTTTTATCTCTTATATCAATCAAACCAATATCATGTTTTGATCGTCAGTATTTTACCTCTACCCGGGAAGAAATGCATGGTACCTCCCCCCCCCCCCCTTTTGCTGGGAGCCGTGGTTTGTTTTTTTTGTACTTTTTTAATAAATTCAACATGTTTTTTGCTCAAATTTCATCGTTTTGCTAATCAAATCATCAATAGTTTTCACTGATCCTTGACATGCAATGTATTACTAACCCATAATAGTCTGTTGAAGTTTTGATCCCAGAGCTATTCTAAGGTCTCCAAAGCACTCCGAAGTTTGTGACACATATCCAACATCCTCCTCCTCCTCCGATCAGGCTAAGGCCGGGGTGGCCTCTGCTGTACATAGTAGCCACCTCCATGTACAACATTCTGAACCTAATTTTATACACGATGAATGATCACAGAACGGCACTCAAAAAGCGTCAAAGCGCCCCTAGACTTGGGTGATCTAGGTCATCCAAACTACTTCATTTTCATTTTCTCAAGATCTACAACATCTACCATCGTTTGTGCTCCCTCTGTCCCATTAGACTTTGTAATGCTAAGAGTAACTTGATATTGGGGTAGTTGGGCATTCCGTGAAATACAACTGGCCTCCAAAACACTTTGAAGTTTGGGTTACAATATCTTCATACTGTATCATGCTCAAATTGTAGAACATTTTCGTGGAATGTAGTCTAAGTATACTGCTGATGGAGCCTCAGTGCACAGGTATAATGCTTTTGATACATTCATGGGTATTCCTGGGTTTCCAAACTATTTTGGAATTAGGACCTTCAAGGGCTACAGGCGCTACTCTTGTTTCTTTTCACTCTATCGGCATAATTCTTTCACGACTGTGTTGCACCTCATAATATTACGAATAAATATCTCTATGTGTTACTATTTGGGTGTCTACTGGCATACAAATTGACACTATGTATTTTGAAGTATGGGTCGCAATATCTGTAAATGCTCGCGGAATATAATCTTCGCTCGGTGACCTAGGTCATCCAAACTATTCTGGAATTAAGACCTTGAAGCTCTACAAGCTCTACTCTTATATCTCTTTATCTTCTCGGTTCCAACAAAAAAATGATTCAGAAATTCCTCCAAGACATTTGCCAAAAATTCCTCGAAGAATCCTCCCAGGAATTCCTCCAAAAATTTCTGCCTCCAGGAATTTTTCAAGAAATTCCACGAAAATTCTTCCACCAAGAATTCTGCCAGAAATTCCTCCAAGAATTCCATC
Source organism: Aedes albopictus (assembly GCF_035046485.1). Classification (NCBI taxonomy): domain Eukaryota; kingdom Metazoa; phylum Arthropoda; class Insecta; order Diptera; family Culicidae; genus Aedes; species Aedes albopictus. Next base: position 243,230,700 of record NC_085137.1, on the reverse strand, counting down.
AGTACTTTTTTAAGAATTTCTCCAGATATTCATCTAAAAAATCTGCCAAGAATTTATCAAAATTCCAGGAGTTCCACCAAGAATTCTACCAGAAATTTCTACAAGCATCCCTTCAGGAATTTCTTCAAGAATTCCTTCAATATTTTTTTTTCAAGAATTTCTCCACATACATATTCCTCTAAAAATTCCGACAAGAATTCATCAAAATTCCTCTAGATATTCCTGCAAGAATTTCTCCAGGAATTCCTGCAAGACTTCTGCCAAGAAATTCTCCAAGCATTCCTCCAGGAATTCATCCAAGAATTTCTCCAGAATTTCCTCAAAGAGTCCAGAAACCTGCAGGAAATCCTTCAGAAATCCTTCCAGTAATTACTCCAAGATTACATCCGAGATTACTTTCAGGCATTTCTCCAGAAACTCCTCCAGGAAACCTTAAGAAATTGCTCAAGAAAATTCTCCAGGGAATACTCTAAGAATTCTCCCGAGAATTTCTTCAGGGATTTCCTCAGAAATCCCTTCAAAAAAAGCTTAAGGAATTACGACAAAAATTCCTCTTGAAATTGCTTTGGGAATTCCTTAATATTTTTTTCTTGGAATTCTACCAAAAATTCTTACAGGATCTTCCCCAAGAATTTCACCATGGGTCCCTTAAAGACATCTGCCAAAAATCCCTTCAGAAATTTCGCCAGAAAACCTCCAGCGATTTTTTCAAAAAAATCTTTCAAAAATTCGTCCAAAAAATCCTTCAGAAATTCCTTTATGAATTAGGGTGTCGCGCCACTTGGGCGGTGGCTTCTATATTCGTCTGTTTTCCACTATAACTCAGTCAATTTTGAACCAATTGACTTGAAATGTTGTACACGGGTAGATACTATACCAATCTCACCACATTTTAAAAGTTGTGTCAATTGGTTCAAATTTGACTGAGTTATAGTGGAAAACAGACGAATATAGAACCCACCGCCCAAGTGGCGCGATTCCCTACTCCAATTACTCCAACAATTCCTCCAAAAATTTGTCCCAAAATTCCTCCAGGATTTTTTCCAAGACTTTCTCCACATATTCCTCCAAAACCTCTGCTAAAAATTCCTCCTAGAATTCGTTCAGGAATTGCTCCAGAAATTCTTTCAAGAATGCCGACACGAATTCTTATAAAAATTTCTCTAAGACCTGCTCCAATACTTTTGTCAAAAAATCCTCCAAGAATTCCTCCAGAAATTAGACCAACGATTCCTTTATAAATTCCTCTAGAAATACCTCCCGGGATTTTTAAATAAATACCTTTAGGAATTATTTCAGGAAATCCTTCCGAAATTCCTCCAGAATCGCCTACAGGGATTCCTTCAAGACATTCGCCAATAATTTTCCTAACAATCTTTTCCAGAAGTCCCATGCATGAATTGCTTCAGGAATACATCCAAGAATTCCACCAACAATCTCTCTAGGAAGTCTTCCAGGAATTCCTTAAAGAATTCTTTAAGCAATTCCTCCAAGAATTCGTACCAGAATACTTTCAGGAATTTCTTCTAAAATTTCTTGAACAAATTTCTGGAGAAAATCCTGGAGGAATTCCTGGAGTACTTTCTGGAAGCATTCATGCAGTAATTTCTGAAGGAATTTTTGAAGAATTTCCCGAGGAAATTCTAAGAGGAATTCCTGAAGTATTTCCTTGATAAATTCTTAAGGAATTTTTGAATTTTAATTTTTATGTTCTGGAGGAATTTCAGTAAAAATTCATGAAGTGATTCCTGGAGGAATTCACGCGAGGAATTTTTAAAGCAAATATATTCCGGAACAATTGATGGAGTATTTCCTGGAGGATTTGCTGGAATAATTCTTGAAGAAATTCCTGGAGGAATTCCTGAAATATTTCTTGTATGAAATCCTGGAGAATTTCCCAGAACAATTTCTAGGAGTTCCTGTAGTAATTCCAGGAGGAATTCGTACATCCTGGAGGAATCCCTGGAGGAAATTATAGAGGAATGACTGATGGAATTCCTGGAAGAATTTCAGCAGGAATCCCTGTGAGGAATTCCCGGAAGAACGCCTGTTGGAATTGCTGAAGGAATTCCAGGATGAATTTGTGGAGGAATTCCCGGAGGAACTCCTGGAAGAATTTCTGGACACCGTGGAAGAATTTCTCAAGGAATCCCTTGATGAATTCCTAGACGGATTAGCAGTTATTCCTGGAGAAAGTCCTGGAGGAATTACTGGAAAAAGCCCTGGAGGAATTTGTGGAGAAATTACCCGGGAAAATTACCCGGAGAAATTCCCTGGAGGAAACTCTGAAGGATTCCCTGGAGGAATTTCTGGAAGAATCCCTTGAAGAGTTTCTGATGAAATCCCTGGATTAGTTGTTGGAGGAAATCCTGGATAAATTCCTGAAGGAGCTCAGTAGGAATTACTAGAGGAATATCTGAATGAAATTGTTGATACGATATTTGCAATATTTGATGAGACATTTTAGATAATGTTTTGACCCAATCTCGCCTTTCTGACCCATTGTCACCCCCAACGACGGTACCAATGAAAATTAATAAAGTAAAAATATGAATTAACATTTACGTATAAAAATGATAAAGGGAATCAGCTCTGTCGACCTTCATAATATGGTATTGTTATTATTATTATTAAAATTTTAAACACACGTTGACGTCTTAGTAACGACAATCATGTTTTTTCGCCTTTTTACCCACTGTCCACTTCAAAATTGCTGAAGGTGATCATCTTTCGACATCGGAGACCTCCATCAAACGACCAAACGCTGCGCTATCATCTGCAATTTCCGTCAGACGGACAGACGTGCGACGTTGTCTTGATCTGGTCATCAGCACCATCCAAAGTGCGCGCGGTGTGATTCTACATTTATAGCTTCAAACAGCACGAAGTATAGGTAGACCTTCATGACTCGTTCCGTGCGTGCGTGCAGCCGTCGTCAAGGTGTTGTTGGTCTTGAAAAAAATATTTCAATGTGAAATGACAACTCGCGGACATGGCGGCCAGCACGGAATGGTTCTAGTACTGTATTTGTTGTCTTACAGACTGCATGTGACAAAATATAAGTATAAGTTGTATGGAACAAGTTGCGTTTCTTCGAAGATATTTCATAACTCATACAGTATTGACATTTTTTTTAATGTTTCCTTCATATTAGTAATTAGAAAACATTTTGCCATATTACTAGTCAAGAAGTTGGCGTGAGTAATATGATTTTTTGACGTCAATATCCATGCTCACTTTTCTTGGCGTTACTCAACGTTCCTGGGACCAAATTTCTTTTTTGGTCTGGACTAGAAATGATCAGAAAAATGGAAACAATCATGTTTTTGCAAGTTAACCCGACTAGAAAATTATATATATAACTCATTGTGATATAATCATGTTCTACATCCTTGGTGTTTTTGAAATACTATAACTCAATAATATCACATTATGTTATAAATGCTGTTTAATAACTAATTACAATAAAATTTAGTTTTGATTCTTTAACATTTGAACAATAATCTATGGTTTGCTTTCCGTGTGTTAGATTGCATATTTTGTCGCGTCGTTTGCAGTAAATATTAAGCGACTACCTGACGCGGGTGGTCGATTGTTTGCTTTCCGCGTAAAGCAAACAATAGCGCGGCAACCAGCATGACACGAAGGTCATATTACTTATCAAAGTGAATCCAGACCCAACGATACCTTTCCCACTAACAAACACTCCTTCCTGCAGCCTTTGGTGGAGTCGCAGCGGTAAACGCGGGCCTTCACTTAACAAAGGTTGTTACTAATATTCCTTCCCTCTTCCAACCTGACTGCAAGGACGTGGCCGGCGCCGTTATTGTACCGTTAAAGAGAGTCTCTGAAGCGTGCACAGTGAGAATATTGACCACTCCCAGTCAATTATTCAGTTGATTCATTGTGCAACTGTCATTGGTTCGGGTCAATCACGGAATAGCAACCATAGATGTGTGCAGTCAGTCTAAGCTAAGCTCTAAGCTAAGCTTTAACATTTGAACAATAATCTAACAAAATTGTATCACATTCTGATGAAAACTAATAATGTTGAAGCTAACATTCACACCACGTTTTGTTATAATTTTGATCTAATCATAACAAAATAGGTTATTATCCTGATTAGACCAGTGCACTTTTTGTTACAATTTTAGTTATTTTAACATCATCCTGTATCTAGTTTATAGCATAAAGTTATAGAAAAATATTAAAACATTATAACACAATATGATATAATCTTGATATAATTTTCTTGTCGATAATACATCGAGATTAGTTCAAATTTTTTCAAGAAATTCCTTTCTGTCGGTATAGAATTCTAAAAATATATAAAAAGAAATTGTAATGACGGTAATTCTGTTAAAAATACAGACTTGAATTACGAAAGCTCATCGAGAATGCAAATATTCGCAGTGTGAAAATCATGGGAGCTTATAGCTTCAGCTGATATTAGCTTTGCCTATTCCAGAGGAAAGATAAGTCGTAAACACAAACTGTGTATATGAGAGCGAATGCCCCAGCATGGGAGGAACTCGGTCACGGTGCACTGCTTGCCAGCGAAGGGTGACGAAATGGGAGTGGGATCAATGTCTCGTTAATCGCTTTTGTTCGAAACGCAAGCAAGTCGGCTTGTGCAGGATCGCGCTACACTGCACCGCACCGCACACTGCACCAGATAAAGTTCAACGTATGTTAATCCGAACAAGAAATTACATGAGACATTTAACCTATAAGGGGAACGGGGGCCTAGGTACTGGTTGTTCCCAATGGCTTCGCAGAAGTTAGGTTTCCCTCTTGTGTATATTTCAATAAATTAGAATTCAATTAACTCTTTCCGAGTACCAATTGGAAAATAATCGATTACCGCAATTACTTACTAGTGACATTTAGGGCCTAAACCGACTCAGCAGGTATATGTGCAGCTGTTCAGCAAGACCGGGTTCAATTCCCGGTACGGTCCAGGAACGTTTCGTTTTGGTAATGATCTTGACTTATCTGAGCACAGAATTCTTCGTCAAAGGCACAAATGCAAATATTGTCATTTGGTCAAGCATTTGGTATGAAGTTCTTAGTTTTAACCGTGGAGGTGCTCGAAAAACAACAAGCTTTGTCCCACTTGAATCCCAGTGTAAACCGAGTTAAGCACGTGGTAAGGGTAAATTTCCATGACATGTGATTTTAAATAATACAGATGGTCGTAGCTCTAGGATTTGCACTGAGATTGCGTTTGAAAGTTCACCTATTTTGCATGCAAAATGCAAACATACGGAAACAGATTTACTGAAGCAGAAAGGGTCACTGCATTTAATACGAAGCGATGCAAATCCATATATTGTGCAACCACTTTCTGTGTAGTTGCACATCTTTAATGGCCCGTGGCGTGTTAACCCGTAAACACCCGGGACGATCTTCTTTTGGTAGAAATGCAATACCTATCGTCTTTGTTTAAAACATTTTACCCTGGAGTCTTTTTTATAGTCAAGGGATATAGTTGTGCTAAGAAATGCATGGGACATCCTTCGCTTTGCACTCTCGGATGGATTCTTGGAGGATTTTTTAGCAGAAGTCTTGGAGGAATATCTGGAGAACTTTTTGAAAAGAATCCTGATGGAACTTTTAGAGATTTTTTTGGAGGAATTCTTGGATAAATTCCTGATATGATTTTTGAAGGAATTTTTAACAGAATTTTTGAAGTAATTCCTGGAGAAATTCTTGGCGGAATTTCTGGCGGGATTCCTGCAGGATCAATTTCTGGAGGATTTCCTAGAGTTTTCTTAAAAATAATATTAAAAAAAATCCTCGGAGAAATTCTCGGAGGATTCACGAGATAAATTCTTGGAGTAATCCCTGATGTAATTTCTAAAGTAATTCTTTAGGATTTCTTAGATAAATTTTTAAAGGCATGCCTAGATAAACTTTTAAAGAATTCCCGGAGGAATTTTGTGGAGCAACGCCAGGAATATTTTTTTGAGAAATTTCTAGAGGATTTCACGTTAGTTTTTTGGAGGAATTCATGTAGGAATTTTTTGAAGGTATTCCTGGAAAAATTCCTGGAGAAGTTCTTGGAGAAAATTCTTGGCAGAAGTCTTGGAGTACAACAGAGTAGTGAAAGAATTTTACTGATAGAGTAAGTGGATTTTTAGGCGTCTTAATTCCAGAATAGTTTGGATGATTTAGATCACCAAGTTAATATACCAAAGTTTTTATAATTGCAATCGCAGGCTCTTGCAATTTTAATTGTGTAGATTATATTCGGCGAGCATTCGCTCAATGCAACGTGAATAGAGCCTGTAGACCTTGAAGGTCCTAATTCCAGAATAGCTTGGAAAGCCTGAAATATCCCATGTATGTACCAAAAGCACTATAGTTGTACACTGAGGCTCCATCAGCAGTGTAGACTTCACGAATATTTTTTTACAATTAAAGCATGATAGAGTATGTAGGTAGCGTAACCCAAACTTCAAAGTGTATTGGAGGCCATTTGTATTTCACGGAATGTTCAACTACCACAATATCAAGTTGCTCGTAGCATTGCGAGGTCTAGTGGACATCAACGTGACCAAATTTCATGAACAGAGTGAACACAAATGATGGTAGATCCAGTAGATCTTATAAAAATGAATTCCAGAGTAGTTTGGATGACCTAGATCACCCAATTCATGTACCATGAATTTACTGGGGATGCTTTGAGGCTTTTTGGACACCGCAGACTATGTTCTGTGATCATTCATCGTGTGCAAAATTAGGTTTAGAATGTTGGAATTGTGACACAAACTTCAGAGTACTTTAGAGGCCTTAGAATAGCTCTGGGATGAAAACTTCAACAGACTATGAGGGGTAGTAATGCATTGCATGTCAAGGATCAGTCAAAACTATCGATGATTAGCAGAATGTTGGAAAGCATAAATATGTAGAATTTATAAAAAAAAATAAAAAAGCCACGTATTTTCGACTACCAGCAAAAGGTGGGAGGAGTGCAAAGGGGTCAGGTCCATGCATTTCTTAGCACAACTATTCCCCCTGACTATAAAAAGAATCCAGGGTGAATTGTTTTGAAACAAAGAAGATATTGCATTTCTACCAAAAAAAGATCGTTCCGGGTGTTTACGGGTTAATTGAATATCATAGGTGATGTTTTCGCTTAGGGTATGAGCACTCTCCTTCAGCCTATGTCCCATGTTCAACCCATTCCAAAAACAGACGATTTAAGCACCAATTGTTTCCGTTCGTTTTATTATTTTGTTGTCAGCTCACTCCTAACAAAAAAAAAAAACAAAACAAGTAGTACTTATTAGTTTTGTTTTCGATAGGACGAAAATGGAAGCACTTTGCTGAAGATGGGTTCTGTTCCCCTTTATGTATAATTCCTTTCCCGAGCAGATGATAACATATACATTCCAAACAAAGTTATATAGATCGTTCTTTAAAAAAAAATAAACGTCATGTGGAAAGTCCAATAAGGCACCCCGACTAGAAAGTTCGAACAAAAATATAACATAATTATAACAAATCATGATTGTGATATAATCATGTTCAACGTCTTTGGTGATTTTGAAATACTATAACTCAATTATAACACATTATGTTATTAATGATGTTTTACAACTCATTGTAATATAACTTAGTTTCGATTCCTCGACATTTGGACAATAATGTTACAATTCTAGTTATTTTAACATCATCCTGCATCTAGTTTATAACACAATAAGTTATTGAAAAAGATTATAACATCATAACACAATATGATATAATCTTGATATAATTTTCTAGTCGGGATATGGTTTATTTGAAATGTTTTTTTTAACGATTGTTTGATTATACCAAGAATATAAGCAAACTAATATTTCAGCCCGGTCGCAATCGTTTAAACAAATTAAGAACGGAAATCCTCTACAGTTCCATCCACACTATCTTATCTCCATGAGTTCTCAATTAGTACCACACCGCAACAATGTGACGGTGCTAATTCAACACAATAATGTGTTCTCGTTGCACCGGCAAAATGTAAGTAACCCCATTCTTCCGGAGGCACTTGCGGTGCGGTTCTCAGTTGTTGTTAGCGGAATCAGAGTCATTGACTATTACAATCGTTTCCCACACAGCAGCAAACACGTTCGTACAAGAACTGATATCTCAACAAGTAAAGTACCGCCGCCACAAGTAACTGATACGAACATTGGCTGTCGGCGACGGCGATGGCGGTACTAATTCTGCGAGTCCGCATGACTCGCGGTTCCCAATTCAATGACCCAGCAACCACAACGGGACGATACACGATTGGACAAGATTGCGAAAGTATACGCAGGGGCGTTCGTTGTTGCCACTACTGGTACCCAAACGCTTAGCTAAAAATTGAAATGAAAGTGAAAGGTTTCAAATCCCTGGATTGGAATGTGTGTTCGGGTCACCGCAACGTGAAAGTACGCTTTTGAAGTGGTTCGGTAAACACTTAATTGGTTTATGTTTTCGGATATATCTGTGGTTTGAACGTATAAGTTCATAAGGTTACCAAATGAAACATGTGAGATGAGCGTTTAAAGTAATAACAAAAAAAAAATGCCTTAACAGATTTGACCGAGTCAGCAAATACTATCTGTTAGGGGCGATTTCTTCACCCTGGCTTAAACGTTAAGCCAGGTTTAACTGTATGGGTAAGCCTGGCTCACCAGTTAAGCCGAGGTGAAGAAATCGGCCCTTAATGTTTTAAGAGTAATATGGAATGAGCTCACCAATAAATGTCTAACCTCATGTCTACCGTGTGTGGGCCACCTTATTTACGGTTAGTATGAATATGAATATGTTTCCAACCTCGTTGACCTAGCGCACTTCAGTGAAGTGAAAAGCATCCTGAATAAATCAAAGGACATTCCGTAAAATGTTCTATCCAGTATGATTGCTTCATTCTCACACCTCTCAGTATCTCAGATTATGAAACTGATCATTTCAGTTTTCAAAACACCAATAAAAAACAAATCTCTGCCACCTGGACCCGGGGGCTAAAATTGCGCAGACGAGAGACATTCGCAGTAAAAGCCAAAATGAAGGTAAAAATGACTAGAACGGCTACGACCCATTCCGAAGCTAACGTCTTGTCGTATTTCTGGCCGAAACTGCCATTCAAATAAAATAAGATAACTAAAAGCTCTGCTACTCCGATCTTCGTTGATCGGCGATCGAAATGGTCGAAGATATAGTGGGTACCAACCCCCCAAAGTGGGTAGTTGCCCCAAACACGCACGCGTGTTAGTTCGCGAGGAGATCTTAACTTGGTGACCCTCTCTACTCTACAAGTGGAGAAGCCTTTTATGCCCCCGATAGCACCGCACCACACCACGAACCACCAAGATGTGTGCGAGATTACAGTTTATCAAAATTGAAAGCAAAAGCTCTCGAAAAGCCTTCATCTCCCCATATGGGACTGTGCACTGTGCATGTGCAGATCATTCACATTCACCCGTCACCGCGCGGTCGCCTTCGTTAGAGAGCCCCCAATATCAACGCAGTCGAAAGTCATAGACAGCCAGACAGATTTAGCCAGCCTGCCAGTCAGTGATGCAATTTTGGGTTCACTCTCGACTCGATCGACTACGCATGGTTTAGGCGTGCCGTTTGCATTCGTCGTCGTCGGCGGCGGCGGGATTTCAATAAGTGTAACAACAATCTGAATTGATTTAAATCTCACACGCGGGTCCTTATAGGAGCTGCCGGCTGGTTAATGCATGCCGTCGTATCTGCGACGAGGCAGCTGCAATCCAGGGTGTGTCAAGTTTTGCCGACGTCGTCGGTGGTGGATTGGCATATTTGCAATAGCAGCGCAACCAAGTATCCAAACCTACTCGCTCGAATGCAATCATGCGCATTCAATGAGTGAATGAATTTGTCACATTGTGCGTTTTTTTTTTGTGTGGGCCAACTTCTCGAGAAGCCGAATATGTTTAATAATATCATATTTTAAGTATGTGTAATTCATACCATTAGAACATTTCAGAGTTTCAAATCAATCGTGTTGATCAATATTTCCTGATTCAGCAGACGGAAAATGTGATTGCTCAGGCGCAAGAAAATATGGAACAGAATGATATGCGGACGTCTTACGAAACTTATTTATGACGTGCGGAGAAAAACAGTACCTTCTCCCGTCATGGTGGCTTCCAGGAGGAGAGGACACTACTAGGAATTTTTGGACGGTGGGAACGGAAGAGCGACATACAAAATTCGAATCGACGATAATAATATTTAATAAAATCATATTTTAAGTAGGGTAACGCGCCACTTGGGCGGTGGCTTCTATATTCGAAAAATTGCCTGCTAGTTGGTTGGATGGTCTCATTTGCCTTCTATAAGTACAATAAAGGGCATCGACCTGGGCCGATTAAAGGATCCTTCGTCAGGCGGGTTTTCGTGAGGGCCGATCAACGACGGATCAGATGTTTACCCTGCGGCAGATTCTCTATAAGTTTCGGGTGTACAACATGCAGATAAGTACATCATCCGTTTATTGACTTCAAAGCGAAGAACGATTTAGTGAATAGAAACGAGTTATGGCAGATTATGATCAAACACGGTTTTCCGGCGAAGTTAAATATACTGGTTCGTGGTGCTTTGCGGATCGAAATCAAGTATACGGGTTGCGGATGAAATTTCGTCATCATTCAGACGGACGGAAGGGATGGCGATGCTCTCTCGAACTTGCTGTTCAACTCTGGAGGGAGAAATTAGAACAGATGGTGTGCAGAGGGAAACGAATGTCACAGGGTCCCATGGGTTTCTGCGAGGATGGGACATACGATTAACATCATAAAGATCAAGTTAATAATTGCTGGTGGTCAACGTCGGTCCGGTTGTGGTAGTCGTAACGAAGTGATGCAAGGTGGTGAAATGTTTGACGCGAAACCAGCTGAAGTTCTGTAGGCTGCAAACGAAAACAAAACTCGCGTTGTACAAGTCTCTGATTCTTCCGGTCGCTATATACGGCCATCAATCGTGGACTTTGAGATAAATTGATCGGAGATCTTGAGTCTTCAAACATAAAGTGCTGCGAACAATACTCTGCAGTAAACTGGAGGAAGGAATCACATGATCTACGAATTGTACCAATTAAGCTAAGCTAAGTTATCGCAATAAAGGTTCCCTTTTTGGCAATGGTGGGAATTTAGAAAGTTTTCAATCTTTGATCTATTATGAAAGTCTTGTCATCTTGTCATTAAAACTCTTGAAATGATGCAATTTTGAATATCTGAAATAACTCCAATAAATTGAAATAAATAAATAACTAATATGGCCAGATAGGGAAATACTATGGCGATAACTAGTAGTAATAAAAAGGTTATAGTGAAGCGAATAAAACACGACTGGCTGCGGTGGGCTGGGCTGGGACGAGTTACGTCTGCCGGAGGAACAGCAAGCTAAAACTTATTCATATTGTCCCACTAGATTGCGCTAGATAGCAATGCAATGTTAGGCGTTCGAATACTAATGGAGCAACAGATGCATGCATATTTATATGAATTGGTGAGCTTGTTTCATGTTATTGTTTTATTTGTGAATGCGAACATCATAAAACGTGTACACAATACATGTTACTGGGACAATCATAGATATATATCTTTTGTAAAATTAGTAAACAATAGCTATGCAGTTCGAAATTTCAAGAGTCAGCATGAAATCATCGACTTCAGTTTCTATAAAGATACTCCAGAGGACTTAATTAATACCTAGATACAAAAACTCATGTCACTTAATCAAAGAATACTACTAGAAGTAACGACGTGCATTTTGCATAGTCACCGTGCCCTTAGTAAACCTAGGCTTCCCAATTCATCCTATTCGTTAGGAAACAAATACCCGATATTAATTCAGTTAATTACAATGTTCACCATTGCAAATGTTTGTAAATATTTCTCAACTATCGATCCTTATAATAGCAAACATTCCATTACACTAGTTACGGTTGTTGTATTCATAAAAACATTTGAACGGTTCGTTCTCAGACAGTTTATAGTTGCTGGCACTCGGTTATTATTTTCGGTGTTGTGCTTTGTTCGCCGCCGTGAGTCACAAGGAGGCTCACCCACAGCCATTCGGACGATGCGTGTGTATTCATTCCCTATCGGTGGATTAATTTTGTGAACTTTTCTACTATTGGATGGTCTGTAGTCAATTCTGCAGGTGTAAATTTGTCTACAACTAGCGTAAATATATTAGGGCAACCTGCGCAAATTCGTAGGTGGTACAGTCCTAGACCGCTGCAGTTATGATGCTTGCCTCCTTCTCGTCTGTAACCAAAGCACATATAGATTAGGGTTTTATCACTCACTCTAGAACAAGATTGATACAATCCGGCCAAGACCTCTTCTGGCTGGGAATGAGAAAAGATGGTTAGGTGAATGCCTACTTTAAAGAGTAACAGATATGCCTGCCTCCCTCGTAGGCATCACAGGAATTTGGAAGTTATAGGTGATTGAGTAAAGGCCACAGGATACATTTGGTAACGTACTGGCACCAAAGTTTCAAAACAATATACAGGCATAAACTCATAAAATTGTACAAATTTCAATACTCCCGAGACGAAACAGTTGATTTTAATTTGTGTTTCCAACAGCGATATCGGAAATAACGCAAAAATTGAGACGGCTATTTCTCAATTCGGATGGCAATATTCGAAACAATGGGGAACAAAGAAACGCGTAACAGACGATTCAGAAAACGCAGTAATAATAATCATGTAATACGTCACATATTATATGTGTAGCTTGTAGAAAGTTATTGGAGAAATTTCTGTAGATATTTTCTATTGTAACCTTTGAAACTTTCAACTTGAAAGTACATTAGTCGCAAGGATTTTTAGGCGGGAGAAACACATCTATGAATGCCGAAATTGATGAGAAATACATAATGAAAACTACCAGAATTTCTGAAACTCGGCAGCTACTGCGTTGAAGTACTATCTAGTATCCTAAAAGGCTTCCACATAGGGTAAGGGAGGTATTTTAGACCCCCTTAGGAAGTGGATGAACAATTCAGTGAAAACAGAAGATTTTCACTATAAAACATGGATGATTTCAGTAGGCGTCACTTAGAGCAACATGTGTTCTGTCGAAAAAGGCCAACCAGAACTCAAAATAGATGTAGTTAATACAAGAAATATCAAAACTCCTAAAGCATCTCGGGCTTCTATTTTGGATCATCTGACTTTATTTTGGACCACCAAGTGAACATATTTTCGCCCACCACATTAAATTTTAATTGCAAGATGAAATGAAGGCACCTCAGCAAAACTTTACACGTAAGTATTACAACTTTTTTTCGCTTATTGAGGCAGGGAATTACGTAACGTTAAGAAAATTAAGAAAAATTTAGTTGTAATCGCCATTTTTTACGCATTGTAGTATGATGTTTCATAAAAAATGTTACGCAAAACGTGAATTCATTAACCAATAGTAACGCTTTAAAAGAAGTGTGAAATTCTAGTGTTTTTGTTAAACACAAGGGCATTCCACACATATTGTAATGAGTGGGAAGGCCACCAAAAAATAAAGTAATTTGAATGGTACGTAATTTGTTAAACATGCATTAGATAACACATTGTCTCATTCTAATCTAATCTAATTTGCGAGAAGGGTAACTGTTCTAAACTGGATGACTGAGTACCTGAAATTTTTGACCTGGCGAAAAGTAGTTAACATACAGGGGATGGCCAAAATGTTTGGGATAGGCAACTTTTTTTCTCCCACAGAAAAATTCAACATGCTGTAACTTTTCATAGAGTGCATCAAAAAATCTCAAATTTTGACTGTTTGTCAACCTATTATATGTGCATAATTGGTATAAATTTAAGCTCGATTGATTAATGTATCGCAAAGTTAGAACCGTTTGGGTAAAACACCATATTTTAGACAACTCATTTTTGAACTGTCATATCTCGGAAACCAGTAAACCGAATTGAATGAAATTTTTAACGTTTATCAACAATATATTGATACTTAATACGACGTTATAAAATGTAATAATTTCTCACGGCGAATTAAGTTACACCGGGTTGAAATTTTTACCCATATAGAGGATAATAAGTCAAATTTAAAATACCACACAAAAATTACTAAATGTGTTCTTTCTTCAATCTTAATAGGCTCTAATATATCTGATTAGAGATAACTTGAGAACAGAAGTGGAAAATCTTTGGATATCAATACTAAAATTTATTGACATTGATGTAAAAAAATTACATTTTTTCGAGAAAAATCCAAAAAGTGTCAATCCATGATAACTTTTTTCAAAGTTTAAAAAGCACCTATGTTTTAATAGTTTGTGAAGCATATACATATTGTTAGTTTACGTTCAAAATTTCATTCAATTCGATTCACTGGTTTCCGAGATATAGCAGCTCAAAAATGAGTTGTCTAAAAAATAGTGTTTTACCCGAACGGTTCTAACTTCGCGAAAAATTATTCAATCGAGCCCAAATTTGTACCAATGATGCACATATAACAGGTTCACAAACAGTCAAAATTTGAGATTTTTTGATGCACTCTATGAAAAGTTATAGCATGTTGAACTTTTTTGTGAGAGAAAAAAAGTTGCCTATCCCAAACATTTTGGCCATCCCCTGTATTTGGGCCGTACCTCAAATCACCGTTTTAGTAAATATTATCACCCCACCGAACTTAAGAACAGTTTATTTTGAGTTCTTACAAGTTCATAACTACATTCACATGAAATAAATATTTATTTGTAAAATTCAATACCTCTTTGAAGCTGACTACAAATTTGTCACCTTCTTTGTTTTTGGTGCTTTTCCGTGCGTTTCATTGGAAGTGGAAACATTTTCTCTATATAAAAATGCAGCGGCATACGTGGGACCGCGCATAACTTGCGAACGGATGGTCCGATTTGGGTCGTCTAAGTTTTGTTCTGTTAGTTTTCACCCAAAGAAGGTTTAGGGCCTGTCCATAAACTACGTAGACTCTTAGGGGGACGAGGGGGTCTGGCCAAAGTCTACGCTCCATACAAATTTCCAAAATTTTGTATGAACAAAAGTCTACGGAGGGGGAGGGGGGGTTCTGAGATGGCCCAAAATGAGTCTACGTAGTTTATGGACAGCGCCTTATGAGGCAAAAAACATGGAAAAATTGAGAGTTTTTGAAAATCGGGTTTTCATACATTTTGAACGGGGACTTGGGCTTGGCCAGGGACTTGAAACGTCAAAAAACGCAGTAGGCAAGACAAAGTTTGCCGGGGACAGCTAGTTTTCTCTATTTTTGATACTGAACAGCATATTTAACTGACATCCAAAATGAAGGTCATCCAATAAAAATTTGCCAAGATTTAGTAGATATTATGTGATAAATATCATAAATCTCCCTAGGTGGGTCAAAATACCTGCCCGGTCTAGAATACCTCCACTATCCTATTTTATGCCCACTTGAAGTTCTTAGCTCATTTATTTATCACTGTATTATCTCTTTATTCAGAAATTTCTGCCATAGGCAGGTTCATTCCGGATCGAAATTCCTAGCTGCCTTGCATCCAATTTCATTTGATTTATTACTACAGTTATGAGGCTTGTCACAGAATTCCTCGAAAATGTGTTGATGATATTTTAGACAAACAGCCAGCATTGGCGGAAAAAGTCACATCATAAAGCCAGCAGCGGACCTGATGTAACGGATAGAAGCCTTGACTAACACGCCGAGGATCTGGGATCAAATCCCATTGCCGACAAACTCACAAAATGTCAGTTTTTCCTCGTGAAGGGTGCTAGGGATAAGTTTACTTATTTAGACTGGAAGAGGTTCATAGAACTATTATGAAACCAAAATAAAAGGTATTAGGTTTTATGATGGTTCTCAAAACCTCTAGAAGACTAATTGGTCACCAAATGTACCCAAATAACATTCACGAGTTTCGCGAATAACAAGCGTTTTTGATATCAAGTCACTCTCTTTGCACTCTCTGAGTTTGCACAATTTTAGAAATGATAAATTTTCTTCTTTGTCACATGAGACGGCATAGTTGTGTGGAAGAAGATCAGGGAAATTCTTCTATATGTCGATGATCGTTTATCATGTTGTGGTCTGAAATGATTAGATAAGCTTTCGTTTTCAATGCATATCGAAAGAAAGTAAAAGTACCGATGCAGCGCAGCAAACTGATGCAGTAGGTTTATAAATAGCTCACGCGTCTCTACACGTCAGCCAGCAAGTTGATAACGCATTACGGATCACTCGCCAAAGGAAAGTCGGTCAACGAACTTTCCAAGCTGGTGGTTCTCTGCTCGCTTTTCCCACCGGCTGAGGAAACTTATGTATTTCCTCCACTCGATGTTGAAAATTAGTCATAATTGCTGTGTTGTTGTTGGTATTGTGCTGCTTACCTGTTACCACACCAACCCAGATTGCGGTTTACGGTCACAGTAGTGTGGTGTTCCTGACGAAATTTGTTTCACACTAAGCGTGTGCGTCACCTGACTCCGTTGACGGTGATGATATCGGCAAAGGAGGTGAGCGTGTTTTGTTCGACAAATACAAACAATGACTTTCTTCGATGAAAGGCGCGCGTACTTCTATTTGTGAAGTTTTGGCGTTATGCGAGTACATTTGAACCACAGAACGATGAGTTCTCCTACGGACAGTGCGCCTAAATTGTATGGACTAAACACCGCGCTATAAAAGATCAAGGGCGAGATCGCAGCTTTCTGGAGAAGCGGTAAAATTTGAGGCAACTGCTCCAGTTTGACATGATTCCGTCGAGGACTATGTAATCATGAAGAACTTTTGTTTTTTAATGTTGCTTTAGATAACGTGTCATGGGAAGAATCGAACTCATCAGCCAGGCTGCACTTTTTACGAAATCCGGTTAATTTGTTCGCTTTGCAAAAAAAAAACACGGCGGCTCAAACAGTGGAAATTCTGAAATCTTGCTTTAATTGAGAAGCACTAAGAGCTGAGTCTTAGATGAATATGACCAGAAATGAGCACACTTCATTTTGAACACTTGTTGATAGAAAATTTTGAAGTTATTGCTTTATCTATACTAACGAGATCTGGGAATTATTGCTTCATTTCCCTTCCGAAGGAAAAAAAACTTACATTCTGTGAGTATGTTGGGAGTGAGATTCGATCCCAAGTACTCGGCGTGACAGTCACGTGCTTTAACTATCACACCAGGTGCGGTCCATTTTGAAGTTATCCTAACAATTTTATGTAGGAACGATATTTCTTCACTGATTCCATCATTAGCGATTACGTCAATTTCAAAGGGTCACATCCAAATTGCCACACTCCTCCGCAAGTAAATACCTACACCTGAATTGGTTTCTAATACCTTCTGAGCACATTGGCGGACGACCTGGTAGGTCTGTCTCGCCACACATCTCAACACCGCACCATCAACGGGCTGTCATGGCATTATTAACCTCTTATGATTTATACGCGAAGCTCGTTGCAGCCGGTGTCAGGCGAACACGACTAAGTATGAACCTATCATCGGGTCGGGATGATGGTTGTTTCTTCGCGCGACAAAACACCTAGGTATTCGACGTGTGTTACCAAATCTCTTCGACGACGCGACGACGGTGGTAGGTACATAGGTATCTACTTGCAAAATGCGCGAAAACCTTTTCTTGAATGTCAGACAGCTCGCATCCTTCTTCTGATCTGCTGGACCCAAACGAGATCGTGCCATGATCGTTTATGAAGCGTTAATTTTTGCCATACATGGGGTTACCGTACAGCTACTTAAGGGGGCAACCGTGGGGCGGCGAGGATTTGGGCATGCGTTTGAGGTTTCAAAGATGGATGATGGACTTTCGTTTCCCAGACTAATTGACTAATCGACTAATGTATACTAGTTTCAAAAGTGCGGGGGTGTGTTCCAACGATTAATGTCGCATTATTAAATCAAGACATAAATGCTACCAACGGCGGCGAGCTCCTGATGTAAGGTTGACGGTTGCACCAGCTCGGAGCGCTTTGAGATATGGCGGTAAGGATGGTGTAGGACTGAAGGAAAAAGGTTAACTTAGTCACCACTTATGTGGCACATATATTTCAAATCGTTCGTAGCCAGACTCCCTAAGTAGTGCTACCCAATGCTGCTAGTCAACAACGGAGGGACGACGGAGCACGCTCCGGCAGTTTGGGCAAACTGAGCCAGTTGGTGTGCAGTTACGAAATTTTCTCTTTCTTTCGGGGTACCGTAGGTACGCGAAACATATCTGCAGTCTGCAATACGGCGAGTTTGGCGACGACGACGTCGACTACTACGACTTGAGTCATACGGACTTGAAGTGTATGAGACCCACCTCACGGTGAACAGTGGGCGGAAGCTGGGCAAAATTCGGAAAAAATAAATTTTTAAATTTATTCTCAGCTCTTCTAAGCGCTTGAGCTTGACTGACCGCCCCTAGATGCTGCTCCACTTTCGACACTCACACAAGGAGCTAATGAGAAAGCTTCTTAGGACTAACAGGCATCTTTAGTGTATGATTGTTGGTAATCTTATGTTTTGACAGAGATCGACGTCATCACGTTTTACAAATCAATGTTGGAAGATAAAGGGAATAAAGATTGAACCGCCTGCCCACGGCTGACCGGATAAACCACTGTGTCTACACAAGTTCATGCTAGAATCTCAGGGCATTTGTGGCAGATAGTTCACGTTGGTGCGTAGATGCCGTAAAGTGATGGGTTGTGTGTTTATTACTACTCTGAAAATAATTCAGCCCAGTTTTCTGATTGCATAGGCGTGATATTATAGATTGATACTGTGTTGATTAGGGGCTATTTATAAACCACGTAGACCAAATTTTGGTCATCTCAGACCCGCCCACCTTCCCCCTCGTAGATTTTTGTCTATACAAAAATTTGAAAATTTGTATGGAGTGCAGACTTTGGCCAGAACCCCCCTAGCCCCCCACCCACCTTTGAAGTCAACGTGGTTAAGTGGTTTATGAACATCCCCTTATGATTTGATTCTCCTGTTAGCCGCTATGGGTATGGCTTGTAACGATGATTAGATTATTCGAAATTAATTTCGTGGGTATGCAAAATTTCGCTATCCATAAACTACGTGCAAGTATATTTTGAAAATTTGTATGGAATGGATCGTAGTAGATTATTTCCACATTCGAGTCATCAGAAATCATCACATCATTTGCAACAGATTCAGGTGACATTTAGACATTTTGGCCAACTTTTGTATGAAATGTGGCCACCGTGCGGTGGTAGGCAAATCGAAGGGTAAGACACGGGTATGAACGCGCGCGAGCGCGGTATCAAAAAGGTGATTTAAAATGTGAATGCTAAATGATCATAAGCGCATGCCGCGATTTTTTGCGAAACTGCGTGCAATGCATTGCAGGTTCGATGGTGCGAGCGCGAGCTGAGCTATTTAGGTGTGTGTTATGGTTCGAGCCACTACCCGTGTATTTACATATGCTTTTCGATACCCCCTTTAAATAAAGTCAGGGGGCCCGCCCGGATTGCGAGCGCCAAATGGTCCGTCCTGCGCCGGCTGATGTTGATGAAATGGCTCACGCCCCACGGCATGGCGGCCGACCTGTCTCGCGGGGTTGAATCTGAATATGGGATGGAGCAGATTTTATTGTGACACCACGACGATGACGACGACAGCGGTTCGAAGGAGATCGAGAGAAGTTATGATTTCTCAACTTGTTTGCAATCGAAAAAATGGTCGCAATTGGGTATTAAATTTCGAAAGCGTGTGACATAACTGGTTCGCACTCGAGGTGATTATTGGAAAATAAACGAAAAATATAATATGTTTCTTATCGAGGTCGTTTGATAGTCGCGGGCCTTGATAGTAAAATGCTTATCTGATATCCTTTCTCCAATGTGATCGGATATTAATACACCGGTGTATTTAACATACAACTTTAATATTGTTAAACATTATCTTTTCATCGGGAATTAAAAAATAGCTTCTTTTCAGAAAACTTTCATTATGCACCCATTATCCAATTGTTGTACAATTGCATTACTTAAACTGTTAGTATGACTGCTACTTTTTTCATTTCAGGAGCGTTTCTGGGTCGTTCTAGTTCCAGGGGTATTCCAAATGATCACAGGGTTTTTCAAGGGTTTCCAGAGGTGTTCCAAATGTGTTCCAGGGCATTTCAGGGACGCTCTCGAATTTGGAAATTATTGGGCGTTCCAGAGATACTTCACGAGATTTCAGAAGCGTTCCTGGGGTTTGTAGAGCTTAAGGGGCGTTCCAGGAGAGTTCAGAGGGTTGCGAAGAGTTCACGGGTGTTATACGTGTTTTGGGTTTTCTAGGGTGTTTTGGGCGTTCCAGGTGTTTCAGATATGTTACAGGGTGTTTCAGAAGCATTCAAAGAATTTCAGGGGTTTCCAAGAGGTCGCAGGGGCTTTCAAGTAGTTGCAGGCATGTTCCAGGCAGTGTTGCTAAGTTTCAATATCACCCGACATGTCAAGCTGAAATTGAGACAGGCAACCACAATTTTTTTCTATATGTCATCAATTGACCGGCTTCTGATCATCGGTCAAGGCTCTCTGACTGATAATCGGCTCATATCGTTCAATTGAACCCCAGCTAGCAAGTATAAATAATTGTGGTGTTACAGTGGCTCAACATTCGATTTAATTTGATCCGATTTTGACCCGACATCCCATATTTTTTCAGTATGGCGAAATTTTTTAGAGTTTTCGTGTTTCGTGTCGAGTTATTGTAATTTGATTGACAATTCATTCAAATGATAAGGAATTGTTTCTCAGTTGATGAGTGCTCTGGTTGACTGAAATAATTTTGAACAAGACTAGCAACAAAAATTATTGAAAAGATTTGTTGGTTACTGTTCAAATGAATGAGCTGATGTTTCGCAACACTGGTTCCATGGGTCTTCAGAGCCTATCAGGGGTGTAGGGGTTTCAAAGCATTTCAATAACGTTCCAGGGGATCTCAAAGAGTTTCAGAAAATTCAAGAAAGTTCCAAAGGTTTTCTAACGCTTTCAGAAGAGTTGCAGGACCGTTCCAGGGGATTTCAGAAGCTTTACAGGGTATTTCAGGGTGTTCCCGGAGGTTTCAGGGGCGATCCATGGATGTTTTAGAAGGGGTCTTAGGAGGAGCTTGGGGCATTCAATTGGATTTCGGCGACGTCCCTTCAATAGGAAGCACCCTGGGACCCTGGGACCGTCGGAAACTCCTCCGAAACCCTTCTGGGCCTCACAAAACCCCTAAATTTAAAATCTGACATACAGGGGATACTCAAAATAACTGGGAGAGGTAAAATTTTACCTTCTAAAAAAATGTTCAACTCGCTGTAACTTTTCGAAAACGACATCAAATATTCTCAAATTTTTACTGTAAGTTCATCAACTAGTTATGTATCAGTGGTTCAAATTTGGAAAAGATCGGGCCATTCTACACGAAGTTATAAAGATTCTAGAAAAAGGTATAATTATCCGATACTCATCTTTGAGCTGTTATATCTCCGGATTCAATGAACCGAATGCAACGAAATTTTGATCATTTATGACTAATATAATGAACTTTAAAAAACAGTTGACCTAATTTGAAATTATTAATAAGAAAAAAGTTATGGCGATTTCATTTATTCTATGTTTTTTTAGTAAATTTATCTATTTTTCATATGCATCCCATTACTTTTTCAATTTAATGCCGGCTATTTGGTTGCTTTCCTTTGAAACATAAATATATTCAAGTCAATTAGAGGGAATTTAAAAGAACTATAATTACTGTCTCGAATTTAGAAACGATTATGAAGTTTTGGATAAATTGGTGTTATATTAGAAAAAAAATATTATCGTAATAATTGTCTTTCGTGTAAAGAATTTTAAGTTTAGTCAAAAGTTTTCAATAGCTCATTATGTAAGTCATAAATGATCAAAATTTCATTGCATTCGGTTCATTGAATCCGGAGATATTACAGCTCAAAGTTGGCTATCGGACAATTATACCTTTTTCTAGAACCTTTATAACTTCGTGTAAAATGGTCCGATCTTTTCCAAATTTTGACCACTGATACACAACTAGTTAATGAACTTACAGTAAAAATTTGAGAATATTTGATGCCTTTTTCGAAAAGTTACAGCGAGTTAAACATTTTTTGAAAAGTGAAAATTCTACCTGTTATTTTGAGTATCCCCTGTATTTGTAATAGGTAGATACATTAGAATTTCAACTGCCAGTGTAAACCGTTCAACAATTAGCGAGATTTGGTTAACATTTGGATGAGTTGAGTGTTAAGTGT
The DNA here is from genome assembly GCF_035046485.1 of Aedes albopictus. Taxonomy (NCBI): domain Eukaryota; kingdom Metazoa; phylum Arthropoda; class Insecta; order Diptera; family Culicidae; genus Aedes; species Aedes albopictus. The sequence continues at coordinate 243,208,451 of NC_085137.1, read as the reverse complement.
TCAACATTTGGTTTCCCGACTTCCGTTCCAAATGTTATAAATAAAATTAAAAGAAATTCAAATTCAATGGGAAGTGTAAGAAATGGGCGGATCTAGACGATCACTGAATGTTTTTCTACTACCGTGGAATTATGCACGGAAAAACAAACGAAAACAACAATTCCATTACTAGCTGGTTCAACAATTGGTGAATGACCCTACTTTCTTTCGCAAAATCCCAGAGTGTTGATAGGCGCGGAAAAGTTAAGGTGAAGGTCCCTTTCCTCCACTTTCGAAATCCTGCATTTTGCCTTATGTTTTTGTGAGTACAAATCTGGAGATCCGTCAACAAAGCGGGCTAAAAGTGTTACTCGATGTTCTTTGCGAATGAGCATTTTCAGTCTCGTTAGCCTGCTAAATAATAAGATTTGTGCTCTTGAAGCTTTGAACGAATTACAGTCATCTTTAGTTTCTAACAACCTAGTCCTCAAGACATCTACTTATGGTTGAGTTTAGCATCGAATAATATTTTTGGCCTGAAGGTATTATGTATGGTGTGACTCGTATGAATCCAACACTCATGACTCATATTATACCTACCACCCTAATGAATTACATCTTTTCGAGACAATCGTGGAGATATAGAGGGTTCTTTGGTCTCTGATAGTAACGGTTGTCGATTTAACATTATTTTCCTTTTCCGATACGTAAGCCTAATGTTATTGGAGTACGTACGGCAAGATATAACACACAGCATAAAACATGTTCATTAGAATTGGTAGAAGATTATGTGTTTTGCCTCCAATTTTTCATGTCAATTTGATTTTTGACAGCACTTCCAATTTCAATTTTTTGAAAATTGTATCATCTTGCCTCGATGTACCTTAAAGGTTGGCTACATGAAGGTCATTGCTGCTATAAGACCTGGTTTGAAAAGTTTTTTTTTACAAAATCTGTTTAAGAGATGAACCAGCCTAGGGCTTTATAATATAGTAAAAATATTAATATGATAAAAACTGCTTTTCCGCCTAATATTTAATGTGCATATCAATAGTGGTTGAATGGGAGCATTATTCGATAATTGACCAATTTTCATATTCGTTTAACGTGCAGAGGTTACGAAAATGTTGCTATACATGAAAAAGTCCAACAAATTTGCCTAATGCGAAGATTCTAACTAGACTAACCCGGAATTCCAATACACCTGGCGTGATCTTGCCCAATGGGCTACAAACACAACAGCTGTGACATTTATGATTAATTTGGGGTAGGTCTAGAGGGGTGCTGAGTCATAATGCCGAAGTACGTTAGCCCGAAAGGTCAGTAGGTCAAATGAGTTTAAAGCCAAATGCGGGTAGCCTAGTCGAATGCTTTGATTATGTTATGCATAAATCTTTGATAGGGGAGCTAGTACTGTGGCCGTCCAAAATCACAGTTCAAGAAATATTAGTAGGGAATCGCGCCACTTGGGCGGTGGCTTCTATTTTCGTCTGTTTTCTACTATAACTCAGTCAAATTTGAACCAATTGACACCATTTTTGGAATGCAGTGAGATAGGTATAGTATCTACCCGTGTACAACATTTCAAGTCAATTGGTTCAAAATTGACTGAGTTATAGTGGAAAACAGACGAATATAGAAGCCACCGCCCAAGTAGCGCGATACCCTATGTTATAAATTCGAGGTGTGTCGTAGGTTCTCAAAAAATCTTCTGATAGTTACTGTTTATTCTTTCATTCTTTTTCTTCTTGGCGTAGTGTCCTCACTGGGACAAAGCCTGCTTCTCAGCTAAGAGTTCTACGAGAACTTCGATAGTTGTTAACTTCCTCTGCCAATGACCATTTGACATGTGTTGTGTATATTGTTTGTGATACTCTTACTATGGTTTCCCACACTGTGGGTCGCGGCCCCACAGGGGGGTCGCCCAACCCCCTGAAGAAAGCGTTAGTTCTTGAAGCCGCCGTCTTTGGTGGGGCGCCACGGGTTTGTTTACGAAATTTCAGTCTGCTGCCCAATCTGCTACGTGCGGAAGCGAACTTTGTCGTGCGAAGATAAATTCGTTATCGAAAAACGATTATTTCCACATTTTGTTCAATGGGTTCAGTGTTCTTTGTTAAATTTACAAGACGCACTGGTATGAAAATACATTTAGCCCGTTTAAAACAACATTAAAGTCAATTAAATTTAAATGTCGCACCTGCTCCAACAGAAAAAATCACTATGGTTTCAGCCTTATGCAACTGCCCATTCAAATCAGCACCACGTCCAGCACCATATTTTTGGCTTCAATCCAGTTGTATGTGGATGACAGCCGTTTCATGGGGTTGGGGTCGCCGGCCTTCATCAAGAGGGTCGCGAGGGAGAGTCGAATATTTACTGTAACAAACAATAAATGAGGGATTTTCTATGGTGGGTCGCAAAAAGTTCGTCTGCTGGCAAAAGGAAGTCGCGTACCTGAAAGTTTGGGAACCTATGCTCTATACTCTAGGAAATTTCCTTCATGAAGAATTCCTGGACCGGCCGGGTATCGAACCCGTCATTATCAGCATGGTTATGCTGAATGCCCATGCCTTTATAGCTATAACTATAGAAATCCTCTCAAAAGTTTTTGTTTGCTTTCATCTAAAAGTTAGATCATTGTAGATCGAAAACAAAACTCACTTTCGCTTGCCAGGGGATTGCATATTCATGGCATTCAAAAACTTGAATGCCAATAGGACATATTGGTGAAGTACAAGATTTGTAGTAATGAGCTGAATTTTAGTATGGTGAGAAGGTCAATTCTCCGTTTCTGCAATGAAATGGTGCAAAAAGCGTGGGTATTATGATTCCTGGCCTAATTTGATGCTGTTTGAGCAAAACTTTGGGCAACAGTGTTGTTGTTTTCTCCATTTCTTGCAACATAAACAATATAGTTATCCAAAGTTTTGCTCAAACAGCATCAAATTAGGCAAGGAATCATAATACCCACGCTTTTTGCACCATTTCTTTTCAGAAACGGAGAATTGACCTTCTCACCATACAAAAATTCAGCTCATTACTACAAATCTAGTACTACACCGAACGTGCCCCATTCACAACATCGACCCGATGTTGCACCATAGCGCGGTGATCAATGGCTACGAGTTGGTGCCATACTCTCAGGTCCATCTCATCATCATATTTCTTTCGTGCGCTTTTTATTAGGTATGATCATGGTTCACGACAGCGAAAAAACGGTAACCGTACGGCACGGTATTCATTACCGTGGGCAAACAGCCGAAAGGCAACTTTCTTTCCTCGTCGTTAACAATTTGCAAATCTCTTTGCAACTTTCGCAGAAACGTTTTGATTCGCTGATTTTTTTTTGTTTTGTTTTGCTGCATGCATATCAATTGACAGAAATAGCGAAGGTGGGACGATGACAATCGCTAGCTACCTCTTCGGCCGGGGTGAATGAACGGCGAGAAAGTGCTGCCACCGCAACACAACTGGGACACAATCGGCTCAATCATTTCGAGAAGCGCCTTCCGCGTCCGCGTCGTCGTGGTTGGGGTGTTTGTTGTGCCAGCTGTTTCGCGAACTGGAGAAAAGGTTTTTACTGGCAACAAATTTCGTCTCTAATACATGTTACAATACAATTCGCTGTAGTTTGTCAAAATTTATGTTTTGCGACAGCTATGGAATAGCAGAGTAGATTTCGATCACCTTTGGGCGTCGCACTAACTTTCCTTCCCTGACCATAGGCCAGGCCATACCAATGGAAAAGTCTAAGTATGCACAATTTAATATTTTAATAAGATAATAGCTATTACTTCTTTTAATTTCTCTCCAAATTTTAAGATTTAAGTTTTTTTTAAGTTTTTAGCAGTAGCTTGTGGAAATCAAAATATGAAAATTAGTATGGAACGAGCTCACCAACTTAAACGGGAATAATTTTTCACTGATACCAACTGATTTTTCCCAATTTTGAAAATAATACGGATTTGTCAAGACATATCAATAACAGCAAACAATTTTACAAAATTTAGTAGTAGTTTAAAAGTTTTTAGTAAGTAGATATTTATAATATTCGTTATAATTTTTCAAGATTTCAGAAAGTTCGGAGAGAAAATATTGGAATTGAACACCCCTTAAAATTAAGTCTTTATTACATTTTAAATAAAAAAGCTGTGATAATTCAAAGATATACGAATCTATTTTCCATATTTTAAAAAATATTCTTCTCAGAAAAAACAGAAACAAAAGAAAATGCATTAGATTTCAACATAACACATCTTCAATTTTATAAATTTTACTCCATGCATTCTACGAGCGCAATAGATAGGCCATCGTTTCGGAAATTTTGTTGTTTGACAATCAACAGTGGATAGAAATAACAACAACCCCTGCTTCACGGAGAGATGGGGAAGTTATGCAATTTTCGATTGTTTGTTGGAAATTTCATTTTTCATTTTTTTTTTTCATCTACCCACATTCGAGTCCGTGTCATTGTTGTTGTTATTGTAGCCATTTCTCGAGTTGCGGCGAGAGATGGAAACGAGCTTTCTTCGAATGAAGAGTCCGGGTCCGGTGGGGCTGGCTGTTGATGATGAGATTTGGTAACCCATTGCCGTACGTAGAAGATTGGCAGGTCGGTCCCAGAGAGTTGAACGACTTGTGAATAGGTTTTTATGCTGGTTGGGTGGTTTGTGTGGTGCTCCCATCCCCGGACGAACATCATAATAACACCACCGTTATAGATGATATGCCTGACGAACGCCGTGTTAGTATGGTGGAGTGGATGATGAGCTGGAAATTGCTTTTTCGGTGGTGACGCATTCAATTCATTCAATCAATTTTACGCGGATGTTGTATTCGTGGAGAAATGGAGGCGACACGGTCGGTATCTGGTTACCAATGGATATGATCGATGCGAGGTGTTATAACAAACAGCGAAGAAAGTGAGTCAGTGGTTTAACTCTCGGTTTCAGGTTTTCCACATGATTATGTGGAAGAAAGCACAGTAAAGTAGATCGAGCAGCAATTAAAATAAAAATTATAGATAGGAATTTCAAACACTTGAGCAGTTTCCGAAAGTGTGTTTCCTGATAATTTATGTTTAAATGAATTATACATTAGCTCATTGGAACAATTGATCGAAAAACACACATAAAAGTAATTAGTATTACATGCCATGTAAACCTCACTTTGGTTATGTAAACTTCACATCAAGTAAATTTAGAGGATATTTCATGTCACAGCTAATTTATTGCCATATGTACCGGCTATACATATCGGCTGGTACGTTAGAAATAAACGAAAAAACTAAAAATTTGAAGACAGTGCGCATTTAATTGATAACTTATAAATACATTTGTGAAAAAAAAACTTATCCTTGTTCGGATGGGAATCGAACCCCCGACTCTACATCGCTAGTCCGGCGCCTCAACCAACGGAGCTACAGAATAAGATATGCGGAAGAGAAAGTTAAACTGATAACACAAATTCACAAGGTAATAATGTTAATTTACATATCTGGAAGATTGTTTAGATGATTATAATAAAACTGAACATCAGGTGTAATCCACATAATTTTTACTTGTGTTTATATCTCACTGTATTGTTTCAATAAAATAAGACATATGCTGCTGTAAGGTTCCGAAATTATCATCGCTTTTGGATCCGATAAAAAGAAATTGAAGCCGGGGCCCGTGGCGCAGTGGCTACACGTTTGCTTCATAAGCAGATGGTAATGGGTTCGATCCCAGCCCCGGCACTTTCGTCAGTTGCTCTTTCCCCCTGAGAGCAGTTGACACTGACCCTCTTCTGAGCCCATGGCTCAAATGAACCCGGATACTTGGACATCGGCGTAAATATCTGTTTCACCCATCGTATGACAAAATTCCAATTGAGAGAGGCTTCGCTTTCGGTAGAAGTCTCCACCGTAGCTTATTTATCAAATAGGTGTGCCAGCATGATAGAAGTACGTAGGAATTCTCACTTTACCTAGCATCAATTACTTCCTAGCCCGCACAATACCGTCTCAACGCTCTTCAAGTAAAATCACTGTTAAATTGCAATTTTCTCCTATACCTTTCCCCTTCTTGCTAATAGCTTCAAAACAAGCTGGGCGAAACGCACCTCACTTCCTGCTTGTGAATACAACTCAAATCAAGACTTATTATTCCATTCGTTCCGTGTGCCCCTTCTCGATATTAATTGAGCTTGCGCTGTTGGCTCTGTACTTTGCGCATTGCCCTACCATATCACTCCACATGGACTATAGGGAAACGAACGTAGAATCTAATTTGAATTTCTGCTTTCATTGACCTCGGCCGGCACTCACTGACTGGCGGGTACATCACCCCTAACCACCACTTCCCTGGTCTCATGGTGCGATGGTTGCGATTTTCCTCAGAGGTTTGCGTTTGCGCAGGCGACGCGAACTTCCTCTTTCTTTTGCTGGAAATTTTACGACACTTTTTTTCGAAGGTGGGACGGACGGAGGGATTCGCAGCACCGTCCAAGTTCTCAGGTTCGTTTCCGGTCTGACCAAAATTCTGGGGTTTTATATTGTTCTGGGAGTTATTATTATTTTCACGTGTTTCATTGTCTGGCGTTAACTGTCCAAAGAGTAAGCGCCATCATGTGCAGGAAGTGGGTTGCAGCCATGCCGGAAAAGAGAAGATTTGGCGATTGTACGCGTGTCATGTTGAGGATTAGTTGTTCATGTCATTTGATGAGAGATCATTGTTTTCTTATACTTGGAACGAACATGATTTCGTGTTGATTATGCGCCAGTACTTATGTGAAGGAGCATATGCAAAAAGAAGCTAATCACAATAGCATGGAACGAGCTCACCAACATATTTGAAAGATCTACTTTTCTATGCCCAATCACGTGAGTTTTGCTTTTCATTATGAAAATTATACAAGTAACACATGAAACAGCAGTTTAAAAACAACAGTCAATTAGAAAAAATAAAAATACACATTAGAAAACATGCTCAGTTTTAGAAAAATAATCCAAATGTAGCTGCGAGGAAAAGCAAGTTAAGAACAATGCATTGCAATGCAAGAAACAAAGAGTGACCCATTATTACGATGTAATGCGCAAAAAAAAAGAAGCTGAAAACTTCCACATGAAGGATGACATAGTGAAACCAAAAACAGAATGAACTCATTGTATCAGTATTAGTTATGCCTATTGAAATACAACATACAATGTTGTTTCGATAACTCGAAAATCCCTATACCAGAAACACCCGGGTTCCATCAAAATTCATGTTCCATTCAAGTCGCTGCTGTGTACAGTTTCATAACCCACATTCCGTGCCATGTAGCAACAGGCCGTAACAGAGCCCACCTAAGCTTTCTCGTGCACCACTCACAGCAAATCCATCGCTGCTGGAGGAGTCATCGACCGACACACAAAACTTCATAACCCACCATATCTCCACCGACAACCCCGGGGTAGCAGCAAACATTTCTCATTGAATTTTTATTCATTCCGAACGGAGCGCGCAGCAACTCGAAACCACCAGCTTCCTGGTTTCGTTTAATTTCTTCAGCTCTGCACTGACTGACTGGCTGGTGCCGAACTTCCTCTTCAGTAAAGCGCTCTGCCGCTGCACCCCGACCAACGATACCTAACCTCAAAGCTCCGCACACCAAGCCCATTGCCGGCCACGGAGCCACGGAGGCGGAAAAGCGTTAGGCTTGAGACTTCGGTCTCGCATCGGAGCAAAAGCCAGTCATAACAGTTCATTCGCCTTCCTCCCAGAAGTTGGAGTCAAAGTCGCACCTCGAGTCGTGGTCGTGTGGTTTGGCTCAAATGTGCCCAGCTTCGTCGGTTCGGCGGAGTGTGGAAATTGTCTATGCACAACCAGCCAGCAGCGAGCCAGCTAGCTAGTGCCATGTACTTTCTTTTAATTGCAATGCGAGACAGTTGCCGGCTTCGATGAGGAACCCAAGAGCACGGCAACGATGACAACGACGATGAAGCAGGGTTTGAAAATTTCATAAATGTTGATAGGAAATTTATGCGAATCTTGCTGCAGTCGGACAGCGAGTTCAAAGTGGGATTGATTTTAGACCAAAACTTTTGAAAAATTCACAACCTTATGTTTGAATGAGTTTATTTCCGCTACTTATCTCAATTATTTCTCAGAATTTCAAGAATTATTATACACTTTTTTATCGATATCTTGAAAAGTCTATGAAGTAAAAAATAGCAAAGAACGAGCTCACCAAAAGTTGTTTTGAAATCATTTAGTTTCTTGTCGTTGTTGTGTGTTTCTTGGCTCGTGAAAGTTGCATGAAAAAGCTCTCTCTCTCTCTCTCTTCTTGGCGTAACGTCCTCATTGGGACAAAGCCTGCTTCTCAGCTTAGTGTTCTATGAGCACTTCCACAGTTATTAACTGAGAGCTTCCTCTGCCAATGACCATTTTGCATGCGTATATCGTGTGGCAGGCACGAAGATACTCTATGCCCAAGGAAGTCAAGGAAATTTCCTTTACGAAAAGATCCTGGACCGACCGGGAATCGAACCCGTCACCCTCAGCATGGTCATGCTGAATACCCGTGCGTTTACCGCCTCGGCTATATGGGCCCTTAGCTATCAGCTGTGAAAGCATGATCCACAGTTTTTGAGTAGCACAAATCAAAAATTTCATGAAGTAAATGCCGTCAAATTTTCAGAGACAAGCATAACTTTTTATATGGCAGAAGTTTCCAAGCACCCTTAGAAATTAAATTGAAAAAGATGAAAAACAAAAGGTTACGGCTCTACCCTATTTGGCATGATGCCATTTGGCATAATGCCGTTTGGCATTATACGAAGAACAGCCTGCTTGGTAAGAATGTACATAATTCATGTTATGCCAAATGGCCGTTATGCCAAATGGATTTTATGCCAAATGGCATTCTGGCAAACGGCATTATGCCAAATGGCCAAAGGTTACTTGAGAAGTTAAGTCGACAGTTGATGTGACGAACTTTTCAATTATTTGAGTAAATATATAAACTAAATATTGTTTAGAGTAGGGCAAACCAACTGATGCTGATGCACCAAGGAGAGAAACGTAACCTTTTAAAAGGCCCTATTCTAGAATGGCGTAGCATAAATTCTTAGGTGTTAAATAATTGTCGTTCAAGGCCCGGGATTAACCCACTGTTCATCGCTCGCAACGGTGTTAAAACTTCGCGATGCACTAGTAGGAAATCTGGTTGCACTGCACCCGGCACCGACACCGATTTAAAGAGGCATTTCTCCGCCAGTTGTCGTCGCTAGACGACCGACGGTGGTGGTATGCTGCTGCTGCCGTTGTGCGAACAACCTAAAAACTTACGAAACCGATGGATATGCACATGCAGCTTGCCGACTTGCTTTCCCAGCCGAGCTAATGTCGATCGTTGTTGAAAACTGGCTAACCCAACTGAGGCATCGCAACCAGCCAGCGCCGGTGTTGTGCATCGATCGGGGTCTCCTAAATAAATAGGAAGTTTGACATGTTATGGCCCGAAGGTGCACTACCTAGACTAGAGAGGTGCAATTGCAACGAACGGGAAAAGTTATTTCTCGCAAGTTGCTCCGCTATAGGCCCGAAGGGTCGGTCGCACAGGTATGTATACCTAGTTAGTTAGGGGAGAAATTGTTCACTGATTGCATGTTGAAACTTTCTCGATCGGTTGCCATTTTTCGCAGCAAACAAGGAAGAAATTAGCAACTGCTTCTGCGGCCATTGGTATGGTACCTATCTGGTTGTAAGGCCGATGTTGCCCTTTATGCTGGTTAGGGCTCTTTTTCGAATGCTAGCTTCGAGCTCGCGCTCGACCAAAACCGAATCGACCGGCGATGGATTGACGCTGACGTAATAGCACTCTCCTTGCGGTCGGTGGTGGTGGTGCTGGTTTAGGATCTGAAGAGAAAGGTCTGCCCATTTATCTCGGTGGCCAATCGATCATCGGTGTTTGTTCGGTGTTGTGTTTCCATCGTAAGGTGGATTGCTTGACCCTTCCATTATGTGTGGCAGGTAATGGATCTGACATTTGACTTTCAAGCGGTTTGATGCAACTGCGATGTTTGGACGTTGAGTGTTTAAGTTTATGCTGGATGTATGTTGTGGAATTACGGTTATTATTGTTTTCAATCAACAGTTTAAAACGCTAGAATTAACCATTTTATAGCTAGTTGCTTGATCACTACCGAAGCAGGAGAAAATAGCTGTAGAATACCAAACTCAGGTATGAAAAACCCAATACCTATAACCTGAATGAGTTCTTTAGAAGCCCTGCAAAAGAGGTAAATTATCTCAAATAATAACTGGTGTGTATTCTATGTATACCACATGAATAATGGCATCAGGTATTGTAATACCTAAATAATACTTGGCGATTTTTTCATACAGATGGTGATTTTCCCATAATTCAATAATACCTCAAGCAGTCCTCAATACTAAACCAGTAACTCGTTTAGGTATTTTTTGTCGGTGGCTCAATACCTACGAAAAATCAAAATAAGATATTTTTAATACCAGACTAACTGATCAATGCCTTGTCTTGGTATGATACCTGACTGTGGTATGCTCCAGTTATGTGTTAGTTATTCGTTCCTGCTCGAAAGACTCCAAAACTTTAGGATGCATATCGAGAACACTAGAGCGTCGTATTGAAAGATAACACTTATCTAGATCAGTTTCAGCAGATCTAGATCAAAACCGAAGACATAAGAATGTAGTAGGTACCAACCAATCCAAACCCGAGCAGGAACGAATAACTGACACATAACTACAGCATACCAAAGTCAGGTATCATACCAAGACAAGGTATTGGTCGCTTATCCAGGTATTGAAAATAACTTACTTTGGTATTTTGTAGGTATTGATAAAATACCTCAACAAGTTATTTGTTTGATGTTGAGGACTGCTTGAGGTATTATTCAATTATGGAAAAATCGCTATTTGTATAGAAAAATTGCCGATTATTATTTAGGTATTGCAATACCTGATGTCATTATTCACTAGTTATGCACAGAATATACTCCAGTTATTATTTGAGGTATTTTACCTCTTATGCAGGGCTAATTAATAACTCATTCAGGTGGTAGGTATTGGGGTTTCCATAACTGAGCTTGGTATTCTTCAGCAATTTTCTCCTGCTCGGGAAGAACTAATGCAAATCCATTACGTCACATTAATCCCATCTCCAGCTCAATTTTTCTACAGCCATCCACTGTGAATGAAGTTGTTTTACTGGTAAATGATTTAAAAACTAGTAAAGTCCCGGTCCTGATAATCTTACAGCTCAGATGCTTAAAGATAATGTAGCATCCTTTTCACGAAGTCTATCTGAATCATTTAATTTGATAATTCAAACAGGAATTTATCCAAACTGCCTCAAACTTGCAAATGTTATCCCAATATTCAAATCAGGAGATCCCTCTAAACCTGACAATTACCGGCCTATATCAACCCTATCAGTTCTGAATAAAATTTTTGAAAAATTGTTAATTAATCGTATGGTGCACTTCCTTGATATCCACAATATACTTTATAGCATGCAGTATGGTTTTCGTAGCGGGAGTAGTACTACAGTTGCTATAACCGAACGTGTAGACAAAATATTGGAGGAAACTGATTTGAGAAGATATGTGGGCGCATTGTTTTTAGACCTTAAAAAGGCTTTTGACACATTAAATCATGGCATTTTACTTCGTAAATTAGAGCATTACGGAATAAGAGGAGTGGCGAATGATGTGATTCGAAGCTATCTGGAAAATAGAAGTCAACTTGTTTCATATGCTGGAGAAATGAGTTCCTATAGACAAACCAATGTTGGTGTTCCTCAAGGGAGCAATATAGGCCCTTTACTTTTTCTAATATATATCAACGATATTAGTAAATTACATCTCACTGGTGTTCCGAGATTATTTGCAGATGATACTGCCTTATTTTATCCCAATATCGATCCAAATTTAATCATTGTAAATATGCATTATGATTTTCAAGTACTCCAAAACTATTTTTGTGATAACCTTCTCTCATTAAATTTACAAAAAACTAAATATATGATTTTCCGATCACCAAGAAAAACTCTTCCTAATCTTCCAGATTTAGTGATGGATGTTAATGTTATTGAGAGAGTGGACTCATTTAAATATTTAGGCATCCATCTAGATTGTATTTTATCGTGCGACTATCATATTAAGAAATTAGCTGGAAAAATTTCTACAATGTGTGGAATTTTGAAAAGAATTAGTCACTTTGTACCGCGGAAAGTTTTGTTTATGTTCTACTTCGCCCACGTCCATTCTCATTTGAATTATTTAATTATAGCTTGGGGCAGAGCCTGTAAATCAAAGCTCAAAAAGTTACAAACTTTGCAAAACAGGTGCATTAAAATTATCTACAATTTACCGTGGCTGTTTTCATCAGTCCGGTTATACACTGATTTTCCACATAAAATATTGCCGATACAAGGAATGTGTGATGAACAAACGCTGCTTTTGATCCATAATATGTTACATAATCTTAAAAGTATTCATAATTTAAATATTAATGTTTTACCACGGCTGCACAACACTAGGCAAACGCATAACCTCTCACGATCACGCGTATACTCAAATTTTGGTCAGAAAAGATTTACTTTCATTGGTCCATCTAAATTCAATAACCTACCAAGAGATGTTAAAACAATAACTAATCGATTATTGTTTAAATCAACCATTAAACGCCTTCTTATATCCCAAGTGTCTCGACAGTTAATTTAATATTTCGTTAATCTGTTTACTAATAACATGCTAACCGCCAACAAACAAGTAAGATAGTAAACTTTAAATTTTAAATCATATTCTTAAATTAGTTCAAATGTTTTTCTTGTTCATAATGTGCTTCTTTAAAAGGATACTGCATCCACTAGAAGCACTTTTTTAATTTTTTATTGTTGTTTTGTTCTCTCAAATATTTTATTCATCTTTGGATTTATTTCTCAGCCTTAACTATTTTGGTATAATTTGTTTAATTTTGTAATGTGTTGCCATGTCTGAGAATTGAGTGTCCACTACCAGGGGGCTCCAATGCGAGCTTTTTGGTGTGGGAAAAAAAAGAACTTTGACGAAGACTGCAACCCTCTAGGAGAACACTAGAGCAACCCTCTAGAAGAACACTAGAGCGTCGTATTAAAAGATAAAACTTATCTAGATCAGTTTCAGCAGATCTATATCAAAACCAAAGACATAAAAGTGTAGCACCAATCAATCTAGACAACTTTGCTGAAGACCCTAACTCTCTAGGATGCTTGACAAGAGCACTGCAGACTGAAGTGTTTGTTCTTCGAAAGCCGCAATTGAACGTAGCTAAGGATGTTCAAGATGGTCGCGAAAATGTTGTAATACCTCTGCACTATCTTTTTAGCAGAAAACACGTTTTGCAAGTCATTTTATGTCGTAACGACTCAAATTTGGCATGTTAACAAAAAAAAATATCAGATTTCTTAAAAACGTTCCTCACTCACGCTATTCTGGAGGAAAAATGGGCATTTCTAAAAACATGAATTTTATATAAAATAAAAGCAGAAAAGTTGGGTAGAAGATCCTTGAAAGAAAATTGAAAATCGGCTCACAGGCGGTTGAGAACGAGCTGCTCAAAGTAAAAGTTCGCACTTTTTTTCTGATAACGGCATTCCGCGTAAACATATTTTTATCACGGTATGTATTTGGAGTGTTAAACATAGCTGCAGCATACCAAAGTCTGGTATCATAACAAAACAAAATATTGTTTGGTTATCCAGGTATTGAAAACAGCCCATTTTGGTATTATGCCGCTATTACATACCTCAACAAGTTACGTAATGCACCAATCTCACGTAACTTTTGAGAAGGGCCAAATATGTTTGAAAACTAACACATGTATGCTCTTCTAGCGCCTAAGTTTGTTAACCATTTTAAACCAATTTCGATATAAGTTGCTAAAACTCTTATTTTAGCTACCTTCTTCTTCTTGGCTTAACGTTTCACTGAAACAAAGCCTGCTTGTCAGCTTCAGAACAAACGTCAAACGTTGTCTGTTGATATGATTTAATCAATGATTATAAGTAAAACATTCCCAAACATTCAAAAGAAGTCACTCCTACAACCGAATATCGTTATCATATGTAAAAACGCATAGTTTCCTCAGGAACTCTTCCGGCGATTTCCCAAAGAAATGCCTTAAGATATTTTTCATTTTACCCTGGCATTTCTCCTGCGATACCTCCTAAAACTGTTGTTAGGATTCTTGTAGGACTTTTCCCAGAATTTCTATGGGGCCCCTTCCAAGGATGAACCCAACCCAGGTAACCAATAAGCAGTTAAAATGGCATTAATTCGGCACTATATGCGCCTTTACAGCAGGTCATTAAATGCTTATTTGCCGTATATGCGCCATAAGTGCTAATTAAATGCAGGTTTTGGCTGATTAAATGCTTATTTTTCCTATCCCCCAAATTGTCAAAAACAAAAACAAAAATTCCCCTGCCCATTTTACGGCATCTTTCTTTTCTATTTTTATCCTCACTCTCCTGTGCAACTTTTGAGTCTTTCGGGGCTCGTTTTGAATTGATGTTGTTGATTTTTTGCTGATTTCGGCGAAATTGGGATTTGATCCCTCGATCCTTGGGTTGACGATGGTGCTGAGCCGCGTTACAGGGTAAGCTATAGATGATTAGATAATGTGCGTGGGATTTTTTACCTATTTAAGGCATGAAAAAATACATCGGCAGTCGCTTCGTTATGCTATGTGCTCGGCATGTGCTGATAATTAAATCAAGCATAGAAGACTAACCATGGGATTTATTTGCCAATGCGTGATTTTTCGTTGCTACCTATAAAAGACAGGGCTTGCAAATGATAATGACTTCTACAACCGAACAATTAAAGGCAATTTAATTAATTGAGCAATTCTGGAACGTTAATTAGAAAGTGCAAAAGTGTTGTGGGTTTAGCATCACTCATCTCACTTAGTAGTTTTATAGCAATAAATTAGCAGTTATGCTGCTTGTTAACCAAAATATACCGTGCATTTGAAATGCTACACAAGCAGTAAGCAGATCGAATGCAGATATAAAACAGAAATACGGTTTATTCAAATGCTTATTGGTTACCTGGGAAATATTTCTGTAATAATTTCTCCAAAAAATCCTCCAGTGGATTTATCTAGTGATTCTTTCAGTAATTCCTGCTGGATTTTTTATAGAAATTACCCAAACAATTTATCCAGGTATTCTTCTGGGTGTTTCTTCAGGATTCCTCTATAGTTTTCTCGAGAGTTCTTCTTGGGATTAATTCAGTACCACATAATATTGCCTACATGTGTACAAAATTTCATAAGAATCGGTTCAAAATTGACTAAGCTATAGCAAAAAGTTGACCCGTGCAAAAAAAAGAACTGGGTTTATCTGAGTATCTGACATGGATACATCACATGAGATGTTTTCGACTTGGAGCACTTTAGCTTAGTTGGTAAACTCACACTCAAATGTCACTCATGAACCGCTCCTGCGTGAACAATGCGAAATCACGCTCTCACGAGTCAAGCGCTTGTGTTCCGTACGAAACGAGCTGTAAAAAAGGTCGATGGAAGTTCCGAATAACGTACCAGACTGACGCTATTGTCATTCGCCAACAACCCACCCGAGTATAGCCCCTAATACGTGCTAAAAGTGAGAGCTGACATGGCTGAATTTCCATTCCATTCCTGTAGTTGAGTGTTTTCACTCGTGGTAGCGCATAGGGCACTCACTCTCACAAGCCATTGTTTGAGACGAATGGCCTGTCAGCATGAGTAGTGTGTGGATGATTGGGAATAGACTTTGTTGAGTCGCTCATGAATGGAGATCTCGGACTCTGTCAGTTCTCACATTGAGGAATTAAAAACGACTGCCGCAGTCATTAATTTCGGCTGAAAAACAGCTACTGAGTCTGATATGTAGAAGGCCTGCCTACACTGCCAACGGTTCTGAGATCGTGAGTGCCACGAGTGTCAATCCGAATCTCAGTGAGTACCATCAAGAAGTACCAACTATCAATTGAGTGACCGTGAGCTACCGAATGAACATCCGTGAGTGATGTCATCGGCACTCATCTTCCACAGCGAAAACAACACACGTTTTTGCATGAGAACCCGAGGCCACCACCAGGGAAGCTCGCTCAACCGGTACAGCAGGCACAACTTCAGTGCTCGATCAGCGTTAAACATGACTGTTCCGAATAACGCGGTGATACTTATGACAGCTCTGGTAAACTTGCGAGACCTCTGCAACAGGAAGATACCTTGTACCTTGTCGTGTGCTTCTGGATTCTTGATCACAGATGAGTTTCATTTCGCGTAGTATGGCAGATCGTCTGGCGGTACAACTGGCGCCAACGCTTGTATTAATTACGAGATTAGGTGCAGTCAGGAGTTGCGCTCATGAGACGTTAACATTGGCAGTCGAACCCAGGTACACTGACTTCTCAACTTTGGTCGTATGCCTTGTGAACCCAAAGGTTACCGGAATTATACCCATGACCCAACTGGATATGTCTAAGTGACCGATTCCGACTTCCGTGTTCTTGGCTGATCCCGTCCCGAGTTCAATACGCATGTCCCAAATTGACATGTTTCTTGGTGTATCCCACTTCCTCCGACTACTCTAATTGGGAAGAATCCAACTGCAAGAGGACTTGCCCGACTTCCACGAGACGTAGTTTGGATTGGTGGCCGCTGGTGATGTAGAGGAACAACAGAACGACCAGCAGTGCAACATATTTACAGCCATCACATACTCCGAGACCATAAAAAGGTTTTGGGATGTCGAAGAAGTTAAACTGATCAACCTATACAGACCAGGATGAATGTAAAAAGAAGTTTCTGGCTATCCACTATCGAGATCGAGACGTGGACGGCAGGCATGTTGTGCCACTGCCATTCCGGGACTTACCTGCCCAGCTGATAGACAAACGAGAGTTATCTCTGCGTCGTTTATTTTCCCTCTAAAGACGGATGAATGAGGATCCTGCTCTGAAACTCCAGTACAGCAAGTTCATCGGCAACTACGAAGTCCTAAGACACTGTCGCGAGATCATCGAGGGCTGCGAAGCGCCGGTTCAACCCGGTACTATATGCCCCATCATGAGATACTTCGTCCATCGAGCTCCAGTACAAAGCTTCGTGTGGTGTTCGATGCATCAGCCAAGAAGGCTTCGCCATCGGATGTTGCTCTAAGCAAAAGCATCAGGCGCAATTCTAGTTGATTTTTCTAGGAAAAACCTTGAGGTTTACAAGCGGAACGTTCCTCGTACATCTAAGAACCATTTCTAGGAAATCCTGGATGACAATAAAGTCTAATAGTGAAGTTTATTATTCCCAATCTGAAGTTCAGTTAGGTTTGAGAAGGCTCTGAAAACCTTCAGAAAACCTAATTTAGATAATGATCCAAGCAGCGAAATAACCATTCAAAATCATCACTGATATTCCATTCAACAAACCGTTCATTTTAATGATAAACATTCGCCTTCAGTAATATTTGCGGCACATTAAGCAAAAAATCGATTAACACCAACCATCATTGGTCACCCGGGCCGGTGTCAATTCCGATGCACAGTGGCTGATTTCGTCATTTTAGCGCGCTTAATTAATAACTTTTTTACTATGAAGTTTAGCGTCATGGTGTCTTCGGAAAAGTTTTTCACTATAACATGGAGCTTCTTTTGAGCTTCTGTGAAAAATGATCAATCCCCCTAAAAGTGAGATAGAAAATTTATTTTTTGAATTTTTCAAGATACGAGGTTAGGGTCTTCACAAAAGTTGTAGAAAATGTTGTTTGGAGCAACTTTGCCGAAGACACCAAGTTTGTAACTCCGTTACTTTTCAATATACGTTACGTTTTCTTTCATCAGCCCCTTGAAAAAGGTTTTTGCGCAATAACTTTCTAAATATTGATTCTACATGTTTCTCATATTCTACAAAGTTATAGATAATGCTAAAACACACAACTTTGCCGAACATAACGTCCTGCTAATTCCAAAATTAAAATAGTTATAACGGTTTTTTTAGTTTTTTGGGCCATATTTCAAGCATATATAACTTAGCTATAGGCAATTATATGCAAATTTCCTTTTACAGATGTGAAAATACATGTAATTGCCTCTCTTAGAAAGTCAAAATCATCAAACTGTAAGAGACTGTAAGATGGTTTTTGTATATAAACTTACATCCATTTATGTTACTCTTATATGGGATTTATATATATTTTCAACATATTTATTTGACATTTCTTTTCAGCTTGCATTTTTATTGTTATTGTAAGTGTGTGTTAATATAAAGAAAGGTTTGTGAAGTGTTCTGGATCATTCATGAAGTACGTTACATAAAAACTCACCATCTACTTCTATTTTCTTACTAACTCACAATGCTCCACGTAGTTCCCGAAAAAACGCATAAAGTGAAATTCCTTTCGTCGGATCACGATTTAACAGCAGCTTTCTTTGAAGTGCAATACCCAAGCAACACACATGTTATATAAGAGTTACGACAGCGCAAGTTTTGGTTGTATAGAAGTTAATTTGACGTAATTCTAACATTGTGTTGAAATAACGTCAAATGAACTCATATACAACCAAAACTAGCGCTGTCGTAACTTTGATATAACATGTGTGTTGCTTGGGTAAGATTTATATTTTACTATAACCCATGTAGATATGTGTAGATATGTACTAGTGAGAGCGTTCAAAGAATATGTCACGCACATGTTTGGATTTTTTAAAGAAATGTGCTTCATTCGCTCTTTTCGTGGACTACGTGGGGCACTTGAGTTAGTACGACAAAAGAAGTAGATGGGAAGTTTTTATGTAACGTACTTCATGAATGATCTGGAATACACCACAAACCTTTATTTATATTAACACACACTTACAATAACAATAAAACTGCAAGCTGATATGAAATATCAAATAAATATTTGAAAATATATATAAATCCCATATAAGAGTAACATAAATGGATGTAAGTTTCTATACAAAAACCATCTTACAGTTTCTTACAGTTTGATGATTTTGGTTTTCTAACAGAGGCAATTACATGTACTTTCACATGCGTAAAAAGAAATTTGCATATAATTGCCTAAAGCTAAGTTATATATGCTTGAAATATGGCCCAAAAAACTATAAAAACCGTTATAACTATTTTAATTTTGGAATTAGCAGGATGTCATGTTCGGCAAAGTTGTGTGTTTTACCATTATCTATAACTTTGTAGAACATGAGAAAAATGTAGAATCAATTTTTAGAAAGTTATTGCGCAAAAACCTTTTTCAAGGGGCTGATGAAAGAAAACGTAACGTATATTGAAAAGTAACGGAGTTACAAACTTGGTGTCTTCGGCAAAGTTGCTCCAAACAACATTTTCTACAACTTTTGTTAAGACTCCAACCTCGTATCTTGAAAATTTCAAAAAATAAATTTTCTATCTCACTTTTAGGGGGATTGATCATTTTTCACAGAAGCTCAAAAGAAGCTCCTTATTATAGTGAAAAACTTTCCCGAAGACACCATGACGCTAAACTTCATAGTAAAAAATTTATTAATTAAGCGCGCTAAAATGACGAAATCAGCCACTGTGCGATGGTGCAAAAATAAACACTCGAAATATCGCCATTTCACAACCTTCCTACCCCTCAAAATTGATTCCCTCTTTTCCACCTTCGGATCCCTCGCCACAGTAGTGGAATCCAATCGCAGTTAAGCGCAGTGCACGATTGTACCGATTTGCAAGATTTTTGTCATTTTTTGTTTACAAGTCTGGTCTGGTCGGCCACGCGCTGATGAAATTTCGCACGAATTTCGGTGCATTTTCACACCGACTCGGCTGAACAATAATTTTAGCCATCCCCCGACAAGAGACAGAGGTGAACCACGTCATCGTCGGTCAAGAAACGGCGGCAAAATGTATGTATTCGAGTTCGAAGAAAGAGGAAGATAATAACCTGGTTGATAGTGGTGCCAACGAAATGGGCACTGACTGGAATAAAATACGCGGCAGACACAAAAGTAAACACAAATATTTCGTTGCGGTCCGAGGTTTGGCAATCACGAACGGTAACTGTACCATATTGTGAGCTCGATAGGGGCCAATATTTGGGACTGCTTATCGCTGGGATTGCAATATTTGTTTGCAGTCGGAAGAGATACGATTTGCTCGATTTATGCATTGTATGACGTGGTTGTGATTTTTGCATTTGAATTGCACAGTACAGCTCGTTACTGTACGAGTATCCTACTTAGACCTTCCACTTACTTTAATTCATACTTGATCTGAATCACATATTACCTAATCAGATTAATTTTCTAGAGATTTTTCTATTTCGACTACTTTTAGTAGATGTTTCAAACAACCATTGTAACAATAACAATTATAACAATATAACAAATCTTGTTATAAATGTGTTACTGATATTCATTCCTTATGCATACGATTCAGCTTATTTTGGGTGTATTAATGTAGGTGAGTTTCCTACAAAAATCTTCTAAATGTCGAGAAATTGCAATGGACGTAAGGCGGCAGGAATGCCAGGCCGTAGTAGGATTCTCATCTGTAACATGATCATAGCTTACCTCTGACGTAACATAATAAGGACAGATCATCTGACTCACCTGAAAAAAAAAGAAAAATGACAAAACTCAATAAGTAACCATTCGACAACAAATAATCAGCTAAACAAATAATGTCACACAGAAAACGTACCCAACGAGCAAGAAACAATAATGTCACCCTTCTAAATTTGCATACAAAAAACACAACAGTCGCACAAATGTCGCGCGGTGTACACCGCGTGACGAGTTTCGTTAACGATTTATGCGCTAAAGTTATTAATAACTCCCGTTGGTAAACAATTAGCATCAACGTACATACTCACTGCCATCACAGTCGGGCAGGCAGACAGAAACATGTCAAACCCGTGCCATGTCGTACCTCCATGATCGTTAATATTGCAAACTTGCGAAAAGCGTTGACATTTTCGTTCGCTCTGCATAATTAAATGAACAAATCATCGATCTACCGTGGTAGGTCGAACTTCAGTCGTGAATCAAATTTTACTGTTAATAGTTTGTTTCCGAATTTGTCTGCATAAATTCGTCTAGGTTTTTTTACAAGTTGTCTTCTATCCCTCCTTCTATCCTCCATTGATATATTGAGTTGAACCATCATACTGGCAATGTTCGATGTTTGAACCCAAACGGTCGGTACAAGTCTACTGACCCACCTTTCTCTCGTTCCGTGACTCAAGAAGTAATCCCGTCTCGATTCATTTCAATCTAGAGGCATTGGAACTCTTAAACGGCGATGGTTCTGCCTGGCCCCATAAGTAGAAGCTCGTGATTGCCTCCGTTCACTCTCCGTTGGTCAAATTCAAGTACCTATCACATCTGGCGACATTTGCAACCGCTAAGCGTATACGGATTGCTTTAGGCTACTGCATCCCACTTGAGATAACTGCCAAGGCAACTGTAATTGAAGCTTTTTTATTGACAAGGCTTGAATCATTTTGCGAAGCGTAAAGATAAGCTCGTTCGTTAATGTATGTATGTAGATCGCAATGTAAATGACGAAATCGATTGATTGACGAATGCGTGTCGAAAATTTGTACCTATTTGCAAGTTTTTAATTGAAATTATTTTTTTTTTATTTTGACAAAACTGTAATCTTTCTAAAAACTTATTATGTTATAATAAATTTTAATTTCGAATGTCATTATTTTCTTTGCTCAGCCCTACTGAGACTGGCCTGTTTCTTGGCTTAGTGTTCTTCAAGGTTTTCCGTTCTTTTACCGTTCGAGCATTTCAAAATGTCTAACAATCACTGTAGGGATATATATTTATTCAATCTTTTAGCATCTGACAAACCTTTTACAAACAAGCTTCCTGTTTTTTTCTTCTTTTAAACCTTCTTTAGTTCAAATACTTGAAAATCTCGTAGCTACCGCCGCAGTAGCTGATAACCTACATTTGGATTGTTTATTTTCTCCTTTGGAAAACGCAATCGGAAGCCAAACCAAACACTAACAACTTCCTTATGCATCCCGCATTGGGCCGCTCTTTCGGTGTTCGTTTCAGACTTATCTCATCCAAGCTTGATGCGACAAATAGCGTTTGCCGAGGCGAGCGTTTAAGCGACATAAGATAAAACTGACTGACTGACTGACGATTGAACCGCACAAGGAACTGACAACTTAAGGATCAATTTCAACCACCACGACGCGACGGCGGTGGTGGGTGCATCGGTTCAATTTCTTTCCGTTTTCCGTGTCTGCTGTCGCTGTGTTATATCCCGTGATAGGTACAAAAGGATCGTTTTTTTCACTTAGGCTGTGACCATAGTGGGTAAGGTGGGATGCGATCGGATGCGATAAGTTATGAGATGAGAAGAGGGATGTTTGATAGGGTTGTCAACGCATACTATTATGGAAATTATTATATACATGATTACATGTACAAAACAATTTTTGTTTGAAAGATTCTCTCAAAAATCTAGGTGGCAATATAGTTGCCACTGCCCGTTAAGCCCAAAAACGCTGGTGGCAATATAGTTGCCGCTGCCCGTTTACCCCAAAATTGAGCTTTTGAGGTGGCAATATAGTTGCCACTGCCCGTTTAGGCCACCAGCGCTGGTGGCAATTTTCTTGCCACTGCCCGTTTAGGGTAGTTTTCTTCTTTTGATTTCGACAAAAAGCCGGAAAAGAGATTTTAGAGTGGATTAGGGCTTAACCCATAATATAAACCGTGTAGTTAAGCTCATGTCAACCCATAATTTGATTATTTCTTAAAATATTTACCAAATCTATAATTTTACAATAAGTTTGAGCTAATTTTCTTCACGCGTTCAAATTAAGCCATTTTTGAGACTGCAAATGGCTCCCAAAATGTTGTTAAAGCTTTGTTTAGTACCAAAAAAATACCAGGCGTTGTGAGTAATCCCTTTGCGTAAACAAAAAAAGTTCGAAATAAGTTGTTATAAAACAGAAAAAAAAAATACAAACAGAAGGTGGCAATATAGTTGCCACTGCCTTATAAAGGGTTAAGCCGTCCCGAACGTTTGTCTACCAAGAGGTACGACTGAAAAAGTGCCTGTTCTGACATCCAACTGCTGAGCATGTACTACTGTATGGCATCAGCAATACAGTTACCTTTGAAAAGCAAAAACTAAATGTGAATGTGACAGCTATGTTTTCAACAAATCATTGGGGGTAGCTTACGACCTCTTTTTCGCAGCACGTCTTATTGGGGTTAGGGTTAGATAGACCTCAAAAGCTGATATTTAGTTCATTGAAATTTTACCATCCAACAATGATCTTGAAACACTCTTTTATAATTTTAACTTGCCTAATACATTACCTCGGGCATAACACTGACGTAGTGTACGGTGTGGGTAAAAAATGACCTTTATGCACAAGGAGGGTTGATATGGTTGTAGAGTTGCCAATAACTCTGACATCCAAAACATGGTTTGAGATTGGATGATTAGTAAAAATCGTTGCTTGACAACCAAGGTGTCAGTCAAGTTGAAATTTCGGTGGACAGTACTGGCGTAGTATCTGCCGACTCGTAACGCTGGTCAGAGAACTCTAGCAGTTACGTAAGTTCCGCTCTGGATATCCAATGCAGCAATCTTCGATGCCAATCTACGAAGGACTCCCGTAGATGTCTTGATATAGGCCTGTCTGACTCGTCCGTCCCGGCTCTCAATCACTGGCAATTGTTAACACGCGTCTACGTAGCCATCCCGATAGTTCCATCCACGGCGATTACAGGCTCACGTTCACCCACTTGCAAATCCTTGGGGTATTCAACCTGCTTCGGCTGGAAGGCAACGGTCGGCAAGTACGTACTCTTTAATCTAATCCATCGGTGCCACAATTCATGCACGAGACCCTTCATCAAAGTATATATGTTTTTCAGGGATTCAGCCCGTTCTATTTCCGGCTCAGTACGCTGAATTGATCCAGGCTAGATCCAGTAGTTTCAGAGTTCTGAATTGTTCGGAGATTCCACTTATCAAATAATCAGTTAGGTCCGCGCCTTGTGACATTTGCTAATGTTAGAAGGATGGAAATCTGCAGTACCTACTTCGCACGTAAGAATATCCGAAAACACACCTGGTGTTGCGTACACCTTATGTGCGCCGCCGCACCTGTACAAACATACACCACATTGATCGCAGACCTGCCGACTGAACATCTTGTCCAACAACGTGAAGGTGGCAGCGACTCTGACACACAGTTTAACAGCGGTATTTTGACGTCCCCGCAGGAAAGAAAAACGTGCAAGTCATTGGGTTAACTAGTGCAGAACGATTTCAATGTGAAAACCTCTTTAAATTTATTATTCTATTGTACTCTAAATATCCAACGTGAAGTTTCTTTAGATTAAGAAACGTTATCAGGTAGATCTTAATTCATTAGATTGTAGAAGGATTTCTAATACTATTGTTGAACTAGGTGCGCTACAAAGTCAGCTGCGAGATTCGTGAGCAGTACGTTTACGCGTTAAGATCTCGTTGCTTAGGTAATTCGGCAAATTTCGTGAATTCTCAGTATAGTTAAACTGTTTTTCATTTAGGACACTGAAAACCTTTATATATCGTGTGTATCAGTATCCGGGTATAGAACACGAACGCCGCAGAAACGTAAGTGTTAGTCGCACTATTTGTAACCTTAAAACTAAATAAACTATTCCCCCAGGAAATTTTTAACCGTTCAGAGAAATAAACGCGTTAAAGTTACGGATTTGCGTTTTAATCTGTTGCATACGCAACACCTGGCGACATCTGAGTGGTGAAACTTGCTCCCAGATAGACCATGTGCTGGTCGACGGGCGACACTTTTCGCACGTCAGAGATGTGAGAGGCCCGAACATTGACTCGGATCATTATCTTGTAGCCGCAAAAATTCGTTTAGGAGTTCAGGAAATAACAGAACGATGCGTTGCAATATCCAACGATTGTCATTCGAAGGGGTTACTGCACAGTACCATCAGAAGCTGGACGAGAGGATATGAGAGACCACCGGATCTGGAGATGTCAACAGTTTATGGGGCTTTATCTATGAAACAGTGACAACAACAACGCAAGAGGTGTTAGGTCCCACTCAGCGACGCCAACGTAATGGTTGGAATGGTTCGACGAGGAGTGATTCTGATTTTCTGTACAGTTCTTTATCGGTCGATAGCGATCGCCATCATTTTAGGGACAGACTTGTTAAAATCCCAAGACTTGTTAAAATCCCAAAATGGCCGCCACAATGGCCTACTTTGGCACCTACTCACGATTTTGAGCGCACAAATCACTTTGTAAACAAAACCACCGCACCTGATCTTCTTATTTAAAGCTTTTCATAAGTGAGCAAGAACAGAATAATCAAAGGCACTGTTGTTTGAAGCTTGCTTCTTGACATTTGTGCGT
The DNA here is from genome assembly GCF_035046485.1 of Aedes albopictus. Taxonomy (NCBI): domain Eukaryota; kingdom Metazoa; phylum Arthropoda; class Insecta; order Diptera; family Culicidae; genus Aedes; species Aedes albopictus. The sequence continues at coordinate 243,183,042 of NC_085137.1, read as the reverse complement.
TTGAAGTTCTGATGCACTTTGGAAGCGGGATTTCAAGACGTTTGTCCTTAAAACAAATCAATATCGATCGACATCGAAAATCTCTCGCTGGTTGACCGGGAACCATGTGTAGTGGTCGGTACTCGGCTCAACAGTGGGCGGTACAAAAGCAGCAGAGAAACGAATTCACAGTAGTAAAAACCGGCAGTCTGAAGAAAGTGTGATTGCTGAAGCGCAGGAAAGTATGGACAGGAACGTTATGCGGAGGTTTTATGCTACTGTCAACGGAGTGCGGTACAAGAATGCGCCAGTGTTCGCCATGGTGCAATGACCGAGGAGTAAATTTGCTGACAGACAAAACAATGGTGGTAGCCTGGTGGAAGGAGCACTTCGAAGATTTGTTCAATTAGTGAAGGAGCGCCCATAATGGATAACGATCAAACAGTGGTACCACCAACAGCAGGCCCTTAAGGAGCTGAAAAACAGCCAGGCTGCTGGGAAGGACGAGATCGCTTTCGAACTTATTAAGCACGGAAACAAGCAGCTACATCAATCAATCCACCAAATTATTGTTAAGATTTAGGAGGATGAATAATTGCCTACCATCTGGTTCAAGGGCCTCACATGCCAAAGTGGTGTTAGTGCTGAGGTAGTGATTGATGGGGATGTGTTTGAAGTTGTTGAAGAATTTGATTATCTTAGAACACTTGTGACATGTGACAATGACGTTTCCCGTGAAGTGAAAGGGCGTATTACAGCTGCGAATAGGGCCTTTTACGGATTGCATGACCAGCTTAGGTCCCGTAACTTGCAAAAGCAAACGAAATAAGACGCTTTTTCTTCTGGTCACGAGGCGTGGACGATAAAGGAGGAAGACCGAAAAGCTTCCGGAGTTTGTCAGCGCTTAGTGCTGCGGACAATACTCGGTGGGTATAATAAATCTTTTTGATTGATTTATCGACATTAGGGTGGCCCACACTTATATGAAAAACAAAAATTTACCTAGGGTATAACTTTTTTCACAGACGTTGGATCACTTTGCGGTCTTCGACAAAGTTGTTTGGCATATAGTCACCTACAATAATACCAAAGGGTTTCATTATTGAACACTTACAGCGCCACCTAGCGGCAAAATTCTAAAACATAAAATTTCTGCATACATTTGACCAAGTTTTCCCATAAAAACTTTAAGCGTTTTGAGCGCCCCCTTAGGCTCAACCGATTTTGCTCAAATTTTGAACGTAGCTTCTGGGAGTCCAAAATAACTAATTTAGGAGGTAAGACTTGGTATTTTTCGAAATTTTTGATTTTCATATAAGTGTGGGCCACCTTAATCGACATCCATCCAATTGCACATCACCCTTTGTTCGGTCCCAGTATTTCAGTTCCATTTTGATTGTTCAAGCTAGCTTTGATAGATAATGTCACAACATGGTTTTCTGGTGAAACTAATTATGCTGTGCTGATACGTGCAACGCCGCATGGAACAAAATCAAGTGTTTGGATCGCAGACGAAGTGTCTACCGAAATGTTTCTGATCCTTAATAGATTGAAGCAGGGTGATAAACTTTTAAATTCACCCTTCAACATTGCACTACACTCGGAGGATTACGGTTACGTGATTTGCCGCGCAGAGGAATTGCAATACACATCACACATGCTCGTCGACTTTGCGAATGCAATTGATGATCTCATCGGCAACGATCACAGGGCAGTGATGGAAGCTCTTGATTTTGAAGATGAAGGCAGCGAGGCTCGATATCAAACCAAGGCGAATTACATGATTGCAGGTAAAGACAGAAGCAGGCCTAGAGATGTTTGTATAAAAAGGCATTGAATGATGGGAATATGTTCGGTATTTTTCAAGAATTTATGTATCTTGTAACACTTGTGGAATCTGACAATGACGTTTCCCGTGAAATAAAAAGACGCATTGAAGCTGTAATCATGTTAGGTATTATAACTTACAAACCCATGCGAACTTTGCTCTCAAGTGAGACGCCGATGCTAGTGGTCCTCTACGGGTACGAGGCGCGGAAATCAGCAGAGGCATACCGAAAAGCTTTCGAACTTTTTGAGCGTTGAGTACTGTGGGAAGTTTTCGATGTGAAACTGGCAGAGGTCGGTGACCTTGTATGGACGGTCACAAGTAAGTTGGCTGCACGCAATTGAAGATATCCTGGAAATCCTAATCTTTCGAGGAACCTGGAAGAACATCGCCCAAGATTGATGAAGACGGTGCTCTGCTAAATTTTCGGCTCTAGAGTAAAACTACATTGTAGTCAAAATGTTTGGTAATTACGAGTAGATTTTCATCCCTTTACAAATTTATTGCCTTCACTGCTGTTCAATCCACACCGGTTCATTGTAACGTTAGTTAGAACCACTTTACTGAAGATTTGCGAAATCCGCATTGTTATTAGATTAGCGCCAATTAAGGAAGTCAATGGTTCCACCTCGTCCCTTGGCTGTCCACACACCATAACTATCGACAATCCAACTCGAACCCGAACAACAAACTAATTACCAACCTGTTCGGAAGCGGTTGGATCTCAAATTGAATTAAAATTACACCAAATTAGATAAGGACAAATTGAATAAGCATAAATTTAATAAAACTGCGCTCGGTCAGTTGTTCGAACCTCCGCCCGGTGACCAGGATAACGACGACATGCTGGTGGCATAAACACGAATATCAGCCTTGTCAACGCACGATAATTAGGGCAATAATGTAATCAAAAGGAGCTAGAGTTGTTCCCCCAGAGACATATGTCGTGGTGGGAGATTTCACCAAAAGAAATAAGATAGGTGCGCAGGAACCTGTGTTTATTGAATTAGTCATTCATGCGACATTTCCATTAGTTGTTTCTTCTTCTTCCTTCCGATGGAAAGAACGGGCACTAAATTAGATTGGCTCTGCGTTGGTCTATTATTAAATTAATTTCAATTCATTCAACCAAGTGAAATGCGGCCGCCGCAAATGGATTTCAAAGAAAACGAGCTAATCCTATAAGAAAACCACGTGGTGATGCAACGTACCTACGCAGCACAAGGATTCAGCGGGGATTTAAACACAGCACATATCCTGTTTGAGTTGCGTTTGCGTCTCCAAGAACTTGAAAAGAAAACTTTTTTTTTTCTCAGAAAGAAACCTTGTACTCAACAAAACTGTACATTTTGAGTAAGTACCTTAATTCTTTTACTTGTCATGTGCAGGGGATTGGTATAAAATGAACATTTGTAACAAAAATGTGCACTACAAAGTCTCCGTACATTGTAGAATACTAGCATTTATATTAAGTCTTTAGCAGTTGGATCAAAACCCCGAAACAATCTTTAAGATGTACATTTTACCTGGCCCTCTCCCCTCAACCACCACCTTCAACACTGAAAACACAACTCCGACCGAGCCTGGTGCAAGATGTCCTGCATCAGTGCAGTGAGTGAGATGCGTCTGGTTCTCTCTGGTTGGTTGTAGCTAAGCGAGATGGTGAACCCTGGCCTGGAGGCTGTTGCAGTGTACTGACTGACACGCAAAGCGTCCTTTTTCCCATGCATGATCGGTTGATTTAGGTTCGGTGCATGCTTTTGTACCTTGGGATCTTCTTTTTTTCTGCTACTCGCTCTTCTCCGTATCATGTCGATACGCCAAGGCAGATGTTTTATTTCAAAACGCATTTTAGCAGCAAAAGAACCAAAGAAAGAACCATAATAAACCTTTTGCGTTCGTTGTGTGGGACGGATGCGTTGGATGCCGCAGCCTCAGCATTGCAGTGAACGCTTTCTGTACAGTCCCTCTCAGCAACACGGTTTCAGCATAACACTTACTTTGTAGGATTTTTAGAAGCCACTAATGGACTCAACTGGCTGACGGGTAGCAAATACGGGGTTTTATGATTTAATGATCCACGGATCAGGTTGTTGGCATTCTGTGCGGGTATTTTGAATAACCATATTTTATGGCAGTCCTTTTGTGGGATGAATGTTCGAAAAAATACTCGGTTTCTGGGATAATATTGAAGATAATTTCCTAAGGCATTGTTCACAAGCATCGTTTGTTGAAACGTACAAAGATGAGCTCTATCCTATTTAAAATAACAACAATTTGGTAAGGTACCCCGGGGCAAGTGGGACCTAAAAAAATGCTAGTTTGGTTTTGTCAAGCCAAAACATTCTAAACATAAATAATTTTATAATTCCAATGGTTCTTAAAGACATCGTTGGTATATTTCTTCTTATTAACAGGCATTAAAACTGTTTCAAATTTTTTACATTCTGTATATTATGCATATAATGAAAAGTGGAACAGATCTTCATTTACACCGTATCACGGGGCAAGTGGACCCTATTCGAAATTTGGTACAAATGGCTTAATATAGTTACTGCATATATGTTAGGTAGCATAAATTATAAATAACTTATGCGAATAACTATGTTTAGCGATTTATGTTGGAAAAGTTTCGTGGTATCGTGCATAAATTACGTAACACATATAATAACGAGTCACTGAGAAAAAAATGATTTAACTCTAGCAGCTCGTGCAAAACAAATTGATTTTATTTATACAAAAAGCGTCCTAAAGTTGAATGTCGAACTATTTTCAAACTTTCTTTTCATATAACGTAGTTGATGAATCTCGCCAAATGATTTTTCAAGATTTACTGATGTCATGTTTTCCCTTACATATTTTACGATCATTAAATAAAGATTTTTAAATTGTGATCTTTGAATAAGTCGTTTTCCAATTCTTTCATACTTTATGGCCGGCTCCTTAACATTCATAAAAACTCATTGTGCAGCAAAAAATGAAAAAAAAATAGAATTTGCCCCGAACGAAAGTATGAAAAATGAATAGTTTCGAAAAAAAAATATACCATAGACTTTACCATTTTAAACAATAGCTTCATCATCAGAATAGAAATAATTAAGTATAATTCAACGATTGATTACTTAAGGCGCCGATTCTGACTTCACTTTTGTGAAAATTTCGACTTAGGCTGAAGAAAGCGGTATCAAACTATGAAATTGTATTTGATTACTCGAATAGGCCTCACTTGTCCCAGATGCTGAAATGCACTGGGGCAAGTTAAAGCAGTTAACTAAAGGTAATAAATGAAAATAAATTACAGCTTTTTTGCTTAAAATAATTTGCAAGCACTTCAAATATTATACTGAAACCGAAAAAGTTTTACTATATTTGTTGTTCTATTTTTAAACGACAAATATAGTAGAGTAAGTTAATCTCACTTAGTGAATTGAAAATTACATATGAACAACAATAACATATATGGTCTCTTTATGGTGAGAACAATAACAATTTTTGAATTCAACGTATTCGTTGGTGTGATACCTATGTTTTATACGAAGAATGATTGCTTTAAAACTAAATAATAAAAAAATTCTAGCTGTAGGTCTCACTTGCCCCGGATTCTCACTTGCCCCGGGGTACCTTACCTTCTTTCCAAATCTACGGTTCTTAGTATTATGCTAAATGGCATTATGATGAATGAGCATTTACGCCAACCCCAAACAACCATGAGTCGCATTACTTCGTACAAAACACTATTTTATTATACTATCGTAGTAATGTACGGCAGAGGGACCATCTTAATCACAAATGATGCTATTTCCACAGACAAACAGACGTAACACTCTTCAAAACGGCGTGGCACATGCATTTAACGATCAATTCAAATTTCATTTGATTTGCGCGATCGTTCCACCAGATGCGCTAGTGTTCGATCGCTTTGACGTTTTCCAGTGTACACGTTGCTGAATGATGCAAACGAAAATTACAGGCAATTTGTGTAGTAGTGTGCGTGTCAGCAAAACGTCAAATCGAAATCCATCATGGCCAACAGTGTCGCACGCGGTTCTACCAACAGGTGGCAGTGTGCTCATGAAAATGACAGATGGCGCTAGCCATGAATTGGTACTGGAAACTGTGCGGGAAATTACTCCGTATTTTTTTTTTTTATTTCCGATAATCTGTCAAACTCGAACCACCAAGCATTTAAAGTTATCGAATTTCGAAGATTTTCGAAAAAATTTAAGATTCTTAGAAATAGTTGCTTTTGGGTTTAAATCAAGTCAATTTAAAGTCAAGTTAATATAAATTTTCGAAAATTCACTGTATTAAAATCTCCAGAAAAAAATTTCTAGACTCGAAAACGTTGGTACATATTCCGTAATTTATCACAACCCTTCAGTAATACGAACGAACACTTGAGGAAACATTCTGTTCGATTGCACATTTCGCAAACTCTGAAGTGGGGTTCCCAACAACGTCTCAAGAGTAACGTCCGAAGAAGTCAATAAACATTTTCAGACGAATCCATTGTTCATGGAGTACAAACATCCTGTGCAAAAGCTACTCAAAAAATGCACAAAAACGTCGTTGCAGTGAAACAGCTTCCTTGTTTATATCTGAATTTCGAATGAGCAATCATCGTGATGAATTCCCCCTTCTAACAGTTCCGCCTGGGAAACTATAGACACCGTCAATTAGCACCGCCATGAAATTTATTCCAAATACACCGATCATTTATGACTTACTCACTCAAGTGGGTCTTTGAGAAGCAAAAAGAAGTAACTATTCGTCGAGTAACTGAGTTCAGAAGTCACCACAAGTAGTTTTATGACGCCTTCTACTACACACAATCTCCATCGCTATCGAAAATTCCGATTTTCCAAAGAAAAAAAAAACGTTCCAGTTTACAACGTTTTAAGCAAAATCATCTGTTGAACTCCAGAAGCATCTGCATCGTCGTCAGTTGTAAAACCCGAATCAACTCAAAGTGAAACCTGCCAGGCACAAAAGGACCTCGGAGAAAAATACCCTCTCTGCTGCTGTTGCTGCTGCTCCTGCCGTAGTGGACCCAGCAATATTTACTCGCTTTCTGTTCGATCGTCTCCGTGTTCTGCCAGCAGTGGATTTGGGCGGAAATCTTATTCGAAATGTGGTGGTTCTGCCATTCGGCATATGGTTGGGTCGAGAAACGCTCCCAAAATCCAGGTAGAAACATGATGGAAATTATTTACTTTTACATTATACACTTTGACTGACACAAAAGATCCAGCGAAGCCTTGTACCTGAGATACGAGTGTGGCGGGTGTAGTGGATTGTGGGTGATTGTTCACCTTCTTCTGTAAGGATTTAAGGCACAGTAAAAAATAGGGTTTCGTTTGTAATTCAACCTTTGTTGTAGAAACAAGTAGGTTTAACAGTATATTTGTAGTACCCAAATACTGTTAACCAAGACCAAAAAATCGAAGCATAATGCTGTCATAAACTGAACTTTGATGGACCATCATCAGGTAATCCAAAAGTGAACTGGTGAGTTCGTTCTATACTGTTTTTGAAATTTTGTTTGGCAAGCACTGTAGCTATTTAAGACATCATAAACTGCTCTTATATACAACATACAATAATATTCATTAATTAAATTTTATACCTTTACCACAGACTAACAAACGTAACACTATGATAAGTTCACGTACACCGATTCAACGGTCTATTTGAAAATGTGTTAGGGTTTTGTACCATTTGGGCACTTGTCGGTATAACTAAGTCAATTTCATACCAATTGATTTGAATTTTTGTATAGGGTTAGATAGTGTACGTTTTTCACCGTGTACCAAAAATTAAGTTATTAGGTATAAAATTGACTTAGTTAAAGTGGCAAGTGCAAAAATAGGTAACTTACCCAAATGGTACAAGACCACAGTTGGCCAACTCGCGTACCCATGACGCTCGCATTGTTTCAGGGGGTTCCAGGATGTTTCAGAGACGTTACATGGGGTCTGAGGTGGTATTAGGAAGATTTCGGAGGCATTTCAGAAAGATTGAGAGGATAAAAGCAAATAAAAGATAATATTTGTTACAACAATCATGTATAAGGACTGACCGCTCGGAGGGTTTCAGGTGTGTTACATAGTCGGTGTCCGAGGGCGTATTATGGAGATTTCAGAGGCATTTCAAGGAAGCTCAGGAAATAAAAACGTTCTTTAACCCCTTCATACGCCCCTAAAAGCCCCCTGAAACATCATGGAACCCCCCGAGTCCCTTGAAACCAACTTAAGCGCCTCTGAACCCTCCATGAGATGCCTCTATTTCGGAAATCCGCCGAAAATCCTTTGAAACATCCTGAAATGCCTCCGAAATCTCCTTATTACCAACCCTCGGACCTAATGTAACGCATCTCAAATCTTCAGAAATCTCCGAAAATGCCTATATAAGGTAACTTCTTTGAAACCTGCCGAAAATACTCTGAAATTAATTGAAATGCCTCCGAAATCCCCTCCCAACCTCCTCGGACCCCATGTAACGCATCTGAAACCCTTCGAAACCCCCGGAAATGCCTATGTAACGCCTGAGTGCAGACTCGGAAAACCATCTAAAATCATCTGAAACTTCGTGAAATGCCTCAGTAATCCCCCTAAAACCCCCTCGGAACGTCTCTGAAACTGTAACTTCCTGAAATGTCCCAAGAATCCCCCTAAAGCCTCTAGGAACCCATGTAACTACTCTGAAATATATGGAACCCTTGAAACTTTCAGAAAACCCATAATATGCCGTTTAAGCATCCCTGAAACGCCATGTATTCCTTGTATCGCCCCTGAAACGACCCTTAAACCCCAATGAAACATCATGGAACCCCCTGAAACCTTTAGTCCTTCTTTCACCTCTACCGCGACTTGACATAGGGGGATTAGGGGCATAATGGACACCCGGGGCGAAATGGACACCCCTGTTTATGCCGAAACCATTGACCTTTATGTTAAACTTATAATGCATATGTGTAACGGAACAAGTCATTGTTCTATTTTTCAAAGTTACCATTTATATTCCTCCAAAACAACCAAAATATCATTGAAATTGAAATATGTTTTTCATATGGTGAAATTCTTGTAATTTCGAAGCAGCATCAAATAAGGTATTACTAGTGTTAGAGTGTGTCCACCATAAAAACAAGTGAATTGTTACCTTATCTACATGTATACGGAGATTTAGCAATGGATGAAGTATTTTATTTTTGATCAGAATTTACTTAAAATAGCAATTTTAATGTTGTAGTCGATTCGGGGCGAAATGAACACTGGCAATTACGAATAGATGTACGCGCATTGCATACTGTTGTTAGGCGTTTTAGGAAGTTTGGAAAAAATCAATCCGATTATTTTAGCCAACAGTTAATTTAATTAACTTTGATGTTATGTAAGCTCGTCTAAGATGGAGTATTATATCTGTGATATTGATCTCCGTAGGCAAATTACTTCACTAGTCGATGTAATCAAAGAATTAGCATAAAATATGCAGGGGTGTCCATTTTGCCCCGTACCTTTGCTGCCAGCCCTGAAAAACACACGGTTTACAATTCATAATTTCTTCACACTAAAGGCATTCTATCTGCTGTAAATGATTGAAAGACGTAGGAAGGAAGTTAAAGTTGTAAGTCAACTGATAATATGTTGAGTTTTACTCTGTTATACAGGCCTTACGTACTCATTTTCTTAGGGTTTCTATTATGCCCCTAATCCCCCTGCATGTTTTTTTTAAAAAACGCGATTTTTCACGTTATTTTTTTTTTTCCAAAACACGCTTTAAACGTGTTTTAAACGCTTTAAAAACATCCGTGTACTTACTACACAGAACCCACTAGAAGTTTTAAAGGGTTTGTAAATGTAATGTTTCGATATTTCGAGTAAATTTCCCTCCGAATATCAAACCAAACATTGCTCTATGCATCCTGGAACCGTAAGATGTTCTTTAGGGTAAGTAAAAGAGTTCATCATGAACTTTTCTCAGAAATTTTGCAAGTACAATTCTTCTGCATGAATTTCCTTAGAAACTTTTTCAGAATTTTCATTTGGATAATTGGGTTGCAAATGAAAATTCTGAAAAATGTTCTAAACATTCACAGAAACAATTAAAAATTTTGAAGAATGTTTCGATAGAAAAAACTTTCAAGAATTCTGTCAGAATGTTAACAAAAAAGAACTCTGCACTTATTAAGTTCCTTCATTCTCAATGATTTCCATAATCCTTCTGGATATTGGTAGGATCAACCATTTGTAATGCTCGATCTAGTGTTTATTTCAATATTAGTTTAAAAAAAAAGTTACAGCAGGGTCTACCACTAATACTTTTGATATTTTATTCAGAATTTTTTGACCTTGCTTTAAATAGAATAAATTTAAAAATAGGGTCTTGTACCATTTGGGCAGGTGTACCTATTTTGGGCACTTGCCGCCATAACTAAGTCAATTTCAAACCGATTGGTTTGAATTTTTGTATAGCGTAAGGCACGTACCGAGGTTGTTAACCGATAAATTATCGACAGTTAACTCAACGCAAACTCGATAACGATAAAGGTTGCTCGATAATCTCTCGAAAACGATAATCAAACGATAAATCAACGCGAAGTTCAACGTACCTTCGATAATTTTGCGATAAATCTAGTTACCCTAGTGACGGCATCAACAACGGTTCAGACCGCGAAGAAAATTTTTCGGAGACGTTATCGAGTCGATAATTTCCACAGTTAACTGTATCGCCGATGACGTTTCCGCCAGAAGACGTTATCGTTATCGACGATAAACGATAACAGACGTTAACTTTATCGCCGATAACGATAATTTATCGATTAACAACCTTGGCACGTACAGTTTTTGACGCTATACAAAATTTCAAATCAATTGGTTTGAAATTGACTTAGTTATAGAAGCAAGTGCTCAAAATAGGTACACCTGCCCAAATGGTCAAATACCTTAGTTACAAACAAATTGGTTCGACCTGGTGCTCCATTAAAAAAAACTCCTTGGTAAACATAATCAATAAAGCGTTCCGTTAAATCATTCGGGTTGTCGTAAGGGATTTTTATTTAAAAGATCGCACTAAAAGATCCTTAACCTTCCGTAACTCGCGCGGTTAACTACCTGCGTCAGCACCACGCTAATGCTGAGTTCAAAAAGCGAGATTTTTTCAACGTGTTGTACAAAATACAACAGCGCGATCGCTCGTGGGTTAAAGGATTTTTCTAATTATCCTTATAGACGTTCGCAGGCAGTTAACTATTTTATGGATCCTGAGGGAGTGTCCCTCAGGACCGAGTCCCGACCATAAGCACGTAACAAGATCATAACAAAATTATGACAACTTTTGTTAGAAATAACAGAACTTGATATAATTCTGTTGCAAGGATTTTTCCATGTGGAAATCCATAACAAAATTATATCAACATTTGTTATAATTTCAGTACCAACATTATAACAAAATTTATTTTATTTATGCAAACAGTTGAAGAACAACACCTGTTATGTTATGCATTCTAATATAATTGCCTAAAACATAATTTCGTAACACGTTTATTGCAATCTTTGTAAAATTTTCTGTAACAAAATTATTTCAAAATTTATTAGATTTTTTTTTATTGTCGCGAAAAAGCCAAATATTTGTTGTTATTTTGGTCAATCGAGCCAAGAGATTGAAAACTAAATTTTTAATAAATTTGTTCTGAATATATAACAGAACTTTCTATAATTTTGTGATGATTTCACATATTTAATATAACAAAATTTGATATAATCTCAATTTGTTATATGTGTGTTTTAATTGGAACGAGTTTTGTTAAATTTCTTGCTATTTTAACTACTAACGGTACATGTTTTATAACAACCGTTGTTACAAATATCATTGTAACAAAATAACACAATATGTAATAATTTTGTTTTTCCCATCAAGTCGGGTTATCCATTCACTCTAATTTCTCTTACGTAACTATCCCAAGAATTCGGTACACGAAAAGATCGATGTACACAGAGCAAGGAGTAACTTTCACGCAGCAATCGAAAAGACAAAAGATTTCATGCAAACTTGTGTGAAAATTCACGCAAATTTATGTAACACCGGATCAGCACATTTTTTGTGCTGATACAGTCGTACGCAAATATGAGTGAAAAATCCTTTGTCTTTTCGCAAGTTACTCATTCGCTGTGTACTTTCGTTTTAGGGTGTAGACATCATCCTAGCACCACAAAGAGAGCTTTTTTATGCCTCTTGTTGGTTATCCTAACTTCAGTGAGTGGTCACCATAACTGTCAAAAATCAATCTACCTTAGAAACTAAACCAATACCCTCTTGTGGAGCGGAACTGGTGTGATGGTTAGAACACTTGACTCACGCCGAGGACCTGGGATCGAATCCTACTCCCGACAAACTCGCAAAATGTGAGGAAGTAAAGCGTGGCTCCCGAGATGAACTACACACTTAAATTCAGAAATTTATCTCGGTAAACGGTTTACCGAGAATCCAACAGCTGATATCTCGGTAAAATATTTACTGATTCTCGGTAAAATTTTTACCGAGATTTCGGTAAACCATTACCGAGTCTCGGTGAACTTTGCCGAAATCTCGGTAAAAAGTTGGATTACCGAGATCTCGGCAAAGTTCACCGAGACTCGGTAAAACTTTTACCGAGATTCAGTGAAAATTATTACCGGATTCTCGGCTGTTGGATTCTCGGCTGTTGGATTCTCGGCAAACCGTTTGCTGAGGTCGGTGATTAAATTTAAGTGTGTAGCCTAGGGCTGACAATCTCGTTAATACAGATAAAAAAATACCCTCTAACCGATATTGTATCATTCCTCTTGGACCCATTCTGATGTTCTACGGAACCACACAAAATTTCTTGTGGAGCCACCTTAATATTCCTTAGAGGCCATTCTGGTGTCCCATACTGCCGTTCTACGCATAATTGTCCCATGTTATATGGGATTCCCATATAACATGGGAGATATTTTCAACTGCTCGATTGTCGTTAGCCATATTAGTTTTATAAGTCAACAAAAGATCGGCCACGTCCTTACAAGCATCGAGGATGGGAAGGAATATTAGTGTGATGTAAGGAGTGCTGAGAGTAAAAAGTACATTTAATAATGATTAATTTTCAAAATTTGTTTTGAATTGAAGCAAATTAACTTCATCACTTTAGTATTGAATATTGAGTAAGAATCAGACAATCATCTTTAAAGTATGGTTTACATCAAAATCATTTTGATTTTTACTGTGTCTGCAAAGGTATCCTGCAGCAGCAACGGCAGCATAAAAATGTGAACCTATAAGAACAAAAGCTTGTGAGCAATCTCACGAAAGTAAATGCATACACAAACGATCGGATGGGTGGAAAACATCTGCAACATTTTTTTCCTCTCTTCCATGGTTTGATCCTTTTCTCCGACTTTCCGGTGATTGTTGATCTTGATCCTCCCGCACCTCTTCCGCACCCTCCTACGCATTCTGGTGATTCGTAGTCATGTCGGTTGAAGGTTCAAAATTCGGGACGCAACAACCGCTCTGAGGGACCTGAGGGAATGCATTTACAAACCGATCGATTCATTAGAATAATGTTTAGTTTGTCCCCTTGCTTGGAGTTTCTCACCGTGCCGTGCCGAGTGTCGCGAAGGACCAAAGAGACGCGGCGGCAGAAGCCTGTTTTCGGGAAATTTGTCCATGTCACCGCATTATGTCGCTCGTTTCTTAGCACAGTACTTTAGATAAGTGAGCTCGAGTGATGGCGGCGGCGGCGGCGACATTTGATGGATCGACAGTCAAACAAATGGAGGAGTGTGAGAATATGATGACAGACCGCATTAAGGAGTTCTCCCTCTTTTTAAGGCCTAAATCTAATCCTTTTAAGCGCACAAAAGTGTTAAAAGCAACACCACCTTCTAAGTAGGGACGTGATACGGATCTTTGGAGATTCGAGATTTTCACACGCTCTTCTGGTGTTCGGCTTCTGGTAAATTTAGGCCTGAGTTTACAAGTTTTGTTTCACTGTTGCTGAGGCATGCGTAATAATGGAAATAATGAGAGGTCATTAAATCCGAGAGCTGAGAAATCATGATTTCCAAATTAATTTTCTAACAAATGTGCACCACCACACCCCAACAGTGCAGTGTAGTGATGCGTTATGTGGTGGTCGCGGTCACTCTCTAGGCAACAACTGTTGCTTTTGAAAACCATCCAAGGGCAACCCTGCTGCCCGAGAGACGACCATGAAAGTTGTAAAAAAGAGCCATAAAAGCCGGTTGCGGTGTGTGTGCGGTGTGGAACCGCCACCGAATGCCGCCGAGCCGATGGCAATCGTTTGTGCTGGTTATAGTGTTGTGTACTCATCGATGCCATGCTCAACGCACTAATGCAGTCTCGTGAGACACACGGCCTGGCTGGCGGGCGGCGGCCGCAAAAGAGCGCTGCTGGCCGAGTTTCGATTTTCAACGCCTGGCAACGACGACGACGCTAGGCCAGCAGAGGCCCCAGCAAAAAAGCAGTCGTCATAAATCGGAACCAATTTTCACAAAATGCTCACAACCGGCAAAGCCAGAAGCAGCCAGCTCGGCGTATGGCCCTGGTTGTGTGGTGTTATTTGGTTTTTCAAATTCAATGTCAAACCGCATGTTGAATGGCGGCGGCGGCAAGTGCTGATGCCAGATGGGTGGGTGTGTGCAAGAACTTAAGAACTGACCTTACCCTCGTGATAATTGGATGTTCCATATTATGGATTCGAGAGAGCTTATGTAAACTAGTTGTTTGAATTGCAAGGTGATCTTGGCTGAAATAACGTTTCAGAGATTTAAGTTTGACGTGTGATCAATTCATATCAAGAGAGGTGGACGGGTACATTGACTGTTGAGTTCTAACAGAATGGCAGAACTATTGGTGAGCTCGTTTCATACTGTTAGTTCGTTGAAATTTTTCGCTTTCCTGTTGATTTTAGTTACGGTTAGTAATACTTAAGGATACAAGAATGCAAAGTAACAACTGTATTATTTATAATGATTCAACTAAAACGACCATTGGCCACCAACTAGTTAAACTACCGACACAATAACCTTTCTGTTGCAACACAGCGACTGACGATAACGGTCGATTTGGTTTGCAGGGGTGGGCACCATAAAACTATTGGTGGTTCCTTGGTAGACATGCAACATTCCTCGCTATTCCAAAATCAACATCAATAAAACGTATATGATGGGTATAATTCCAATAAACTACACGGCAGCGCTAATTGCCGGTGTTGATTTTTAATAGCGGAACCATTGAGGAGCAATCCCTCAATTAACGTTGCTCATTCTTAATGCAGAAACATACGGTGGTAAGGTTGTTCCTTTGCCCCCGGTACCAGTCGAGGACGTTTTTTGTGCAGAATTTTGAAAACCACACGCGCACAGGATGTTTGCACTCGATGAACAATGCATTCGACTGACTTTGATGGTTGACTTCTTCGGTTGTACACTTGAGACGTCGGTCGATGGAAATTCTACTTGAGAACTTTGCGAAATGTGCAATCGAGACAAATGATCAATTTCAAGTATTTGCTATTTGAGAAGGGTTGTGCGAAAAACGAAACGTGGAACGTATAAAAATCCGGGAAAAGATTTAGATCGTGATGCAAACTTAAGAGGACTTGTGAAGGTGTAATATGTTACTTGGTGTTTGTGGCTACCGTAAACTGGAGTCAAATTGATCTCCGGGTCGAAATTGATCATATATTTTTCCCATAGATTAAGCATACTCTAAAGAGAATCCTCTCTTGTATCGTGCCTAACTAACGATACTTTTAAGGAAACTATTGAAAGTGTGCTTTTCCATTGGAAAATCATCTGATCAATCTCGACCCGGAGATCATTTTGACCCCGGTTAACGTACTGTTTTTTTATCATTCTAATTGCGAGACTTGAGGATAGCTTATCATACTCAATAAACACCATTAGGGAGGGGAAAATAAAACTAGTGTGGAATCCTTTACTAGTAGAAATACGTGATGTTGAAGTAGATTCCATATTTCAACATTATGCGATTGAAACCGTCATTAGAAAACCGTTTCAAATATGTAGAGTAATGCGGGGCAAAAGTTCGCAGTGGGTCTTTTTCTGAGCACGAGTTAAGAACCCAAATAAATTTTTATGAGTTCGACACATAATCAGGTCAGTTACACGTCAATAAAAATTGGAACGTTTTCGTTATGGTTTGGCAGAGTTATGCAAAACAATGTGTTTCTAGGTGTTTTGATAGAATTTTTGGACCTTTTGGAATAGGAATTTGTATTAACAGGAAGAAGTAGAATCTCATAACCTCTTGATGCCCGAGAATCGTTATTCCATAGTAGTTCGCGAGGTGCACTCGAATAAACAATAAACTACTAGTGCTTCTTGTAGGAAGGGACATTGCTAAAGCCTCGATAGTGGGGCAAAAGTTCGCAGTAGCTGTGGGGCAAAAGTTCGCACTAGATTTCTGAATCTAGTAGATCAATATAATTACAGAATCTTTGGAGCAATAATGATTTCATATAGAAACTACTAAGGCACACCGGGGCAAGTTGAAACGGGTGAGGCAAGATGAAACAGCGAGTTAACAAGATGTTTTCTATTAATGATAAACTGTTTGATCGCCGTAACACATAGTTTTTTATTTAAACCATCTTCTAGCATTGGATAAATTTCCAAATTGTATTGAAATCTATTTCAAAACATCGTGTTTCATCTTGCCCCACCCGTTTCAACTTGCCCCGGTGTACCTTATATATGTATAATATGTGTAGTTTGCTGCCGTGAATCGCATACCTGTCCCATTTGCATAGGAAATCCAGCAAAGATGGGACTGATATGCGATTCACGGCAGTTTGCACCCTGATATCGTTGCGGCAGAGGGTTTAAACTTAGTTTTGTAAGAAGATTGATTGTAAGGCAAACATTATGTTCAACCATTTAAATCAATAAATGAAGAATGGTTAAACACATTTTAAAACATTCTATTTGTCATCCTCGTCGTGTCTTTTCGTATGTTTCTGAAGGTCTTTTGTTCATCTACTTTACCGGGGTCTTTCATAGCTTAGGTTGTAAATTCACATTTATAATTTATCACCATACTGACGGGGATAAGATTCGATTACGGTCTCGTTCAACAGTTTTGCTGTATATTTGATATTTTGCACATATACATTTTGTGCAACACGTATCTCTATGATTACCACACAATGTATTTTGACAACTTCAGTAACACTGGAAAGGACAGCTCTTAGTTAACAGATGTGGAAGTCTTCATAAAACACATTTTATACAAAAGCTGAACATCAGGTCGTATTCCAGTTGGGCCGTTATGCTAAGAACAGAAAGAAACATATTTCATGGCTAGAATGGAAAGACGAACATGAATTAACATGAAATAAATGAACATCATACCAATAAACTACCCTGTACAAGGTGCGAACTTTTGCCCAGCATAATGCGAACTTTTGCTCCCACTATGGGGCAAAAGCTCGCATTGAAGTACTTTTATTGAAAATTGTATTACCGGGAAATCGAAATAATCTAGTACTACGTTTTGAAGGCAACATGATAAGGATAAGGATAATATTTTCTTTTCGTTTAGTAGTTATTTAGTGAAGTCTGTTAGGTGCGAACTTTTAGTCCGCATTACTCTATGTATGTATTACAGAAGGGTTATTGTTCAACTTGCACGAGATGGAAATATTTTATTTTTGTTTTCAATTGGTAATTAAACATGAAACGAACTCACCAATTCTAAATCCATTCCATCCAATCCATCATAAGACAACATAAAATTCTCCGAGTTTTTTATTTTATTTTTTTCAGAGGGACATTTTTAATGTTGATAAATCAAAAATTATTCGGAATTATATTAAATTTCTATACTTCTCAAAAACTATACAGAAATATCCTGAAACCTTAACAAAATGTTTAACTTTAAGGAGAAATGCACAAGATGTAATATCCAAGAGGTTTCACCAAATCGCTGAATTCATTCAGAAAATGTTTTACATTTCTTCTGAATATATTTCAAAAAATGATTGAGGAATATTTCTAAGCTATTCCCAAAATTCTTTTGAGTTGATTGCAAGAAATTGCTTTGACATTTCCAACTATACAATGACATCTAAATATTCTAGAAAATCAGGAATAAACATTCAAGTGTTCAATTAGTAATTCCAGTCTGTGGCCGTTTAATTCCATACCCAGTTTTGAATATGAACTGGGCTGTCCGTACTCACTACTACACTGAGCGAAACAAGAATAGTACCACCATGTTTTTCCACAGCAATTTTAGAATATCCAAACCAATTCAATTTTTTGCAGTGTAGGAAGTTATTTCAATCTGTTTTACAGCTTTCCTGTTAATAACGTTCTAAATATTGTGGACCATTTTCGTTTAAGTCGAACAATTCATGAAAAAATTAGCGAAATAAAAATAGCACCACTTTAGCTTTTGATCAACGTTTATTTATATTCAAACAAAAAACGAATTCAATCAAAGTTTTAGTAACTTAGTAGTGAGTGTACGAGCCATTGTTTCGAATGACTTCAATGAGCCGTGATTTCATAGACAAAATCAACTTTTCCAGCGTAGTCTGCTCGATCTGCTCCCAGCATTCACGAATACGACGTTTCAGCATGTTAACGTTGTCAAATTGTTTCCCGTTTTCATAAACGCGCCGAGCAAGAATAGACCAAAGGTTTTCTATGGGATTCAGATCCGGAGAACATGACGGCCACTCGAGAACTTCTATGTTTTTATCAGAAAACCACGCTTTAGTCATCTTAGAGTTGTGAATCGCGGCATTATCCTGTTGGAAAACGAAGTGTGGGCCCATCAATGCCTCGCCGTGCTCAATTAGGCTTATTTCCAGCATTTCAATGTAATCCTCCGACTTCATTTTTGTTGAGATCCACGCCAATGGAAGCTTTCCCCGGAATGAGAAAGCTCCCCAAACCATCAGAGTACCACCACCAAAGTTCCGGCTCATTTTAACATCCGGATCTTTCCGGAGATCGTGCCAGTAGCATTGCCAACCATCTGGACCATCAAGGTTGAACTTTTTTTCGTCCGAAAAGATCACATTTTTCCATTCGTCCGTCCAGGAAATATACTTATCAGCGAAATGAAATCGATGCAGCTTATGCTGCTTTGTCAAGTTGGGCTTGCCGAGCCTTTTGTGCCACTTCAAGTTTTCGTTGCTCGACAGGATTGTCTGCACACGTCTTGTTGTCACCGGAAATTGTAATTCTGCTCGAATTTGTGATGCTGTTCTTTTCTGATTCACTGCTTCTCTATAAATCCGTCGCTTATCCCTCTCCGTGAGCTTGCTTTTCGTCCCACGTTTGTCTGTGCGACGACCATTTTCGGGGTTTTTCAGGAACCGCACGACTACGGAATGTGATCGCATGATTCTTCGACCGATTTCTCTAGAAGAGAGGCCTGCATCATGGTAAGTTTTAATTTTTACTCTTTCTTCGGAAGTAAGATGTTGCGCACGACCCATTGCTGCTAGACTACAGAAAAACAAAGGTTTGTTTCGACTCTATTTGAACCACAACTTCACACCCGATAGGAACTGACTGCAACTGACGCAAAACCAAAACAAACACCTGTCAAAATTTGCACAGGATGCTTCCGTCTCATGGTGGTGCTATTTCTATTTCGCTCTGTTTTCATGAATTTTTCGGCTGAAATATAAATGGTGCATAATAATTTGAATGTAGTGAACTGAAAAGTTACGAAGCGCTTTATACTATCATTCCTGACTGAAAATAGCACAACTGATATTGAAGTTTCAAAAATATTGTCGAAAAACTCGGTGGTGCTATTCTTGTTTCGCTCAGTGTAGTAATTTAGTAAAGTTGAGATTTCGAAATTCTACTTATGATTCTTCCTTCAGATCCTTCCAGAGTTCCTTCTTTGAATTCATTTTCAGTTCCTTGCAGAGTTTTTCCTTGAAATTATCAGTTTTTTTTTGTTGTCTGGCTTTCTCAAATTTTCCTAAGAATATCCAGAGGTTTTTACATCATTTGCATTTGCATCAATAAATAGCTCCTTCCGAGATTTCACGATTGCAGAAGTTTTTCACGGGGTCTTTGCTAGAGTCCCCCGGACGTGATTCCAGATTTTCTCGCTGGATTCCTCCCGGAGATCTTTCTAAAATTTTTCCAATAGTTTCTCTAGAGATTTTTGCAGAAGTTCTTCCAGAGACAGGTTTCAGATATTTCCTTGTGGGATTTCTCACGTAGTTTCTCCCGGGATTACTTTTAGAGATTTTCAGAGTTCCCCATTAAATTTTCTTGATACTTCCGGCTGGGATTAGTTCCAGCACTTTTTTTTCCGAGATGTCCCAGTTTCTCGCAGCTTTTCTTTCATAGTTCATAGTCTCGAGATTTCTCCAATAAGTCTTTGCGGAGATTTTCGCAAAATTTGACCGGGATTCCATCAGTCATTTCTCCGGGAATTTCATACAAGAAATCTCGTAAGTTATCCCAGGAGATATTCCGAGAAAAACTCTTTGAAGAAATCCTGTAAGAACTCCGGGAGCAATTTTTAAAGAAATTCCAAAAGGGGAGCTTCCACAATCTCGGGATAATTTTTGCTCTGTGAATAATCACAAGAAAATTTGTAGGAAAATAATCTCAGGTGGATCACTGCAAGAAATAAGATAATCAATTACAAGGAAAAGCCTTGGTAAAATTCCGGAAAAAAATTACGACACGAACTCCATGAGAAATACCAGCAGTAGCTCCTGCAGAAATTCCAGAAGACGCTCTAAAATAACTTAGGAGTAATTCTAGGAGAAAATGTGAAAAACTCCCAGGATCAACCACGGAAGGAATATTTCTCTCAGAAGCTCCGAGAGAAATCTCAAAAAAAAAAATCCTGTACGAAACTTCTCTAGAAGAAAGCTAAATTTCTTGAAAAATCACAGGAGAGATTACGGAAGAAATCCCAGTAGAAATTCCTGCACAAAATTAGTGAAAACTCCTTAAAACCATTGGAGAAGCTTTCAGAAGGCCGGCTCCAGAGGCACGTTATCCTCCATTTGGGACATTTGTGCCACAATATCTGCGGTACATCCTGAGAGAAACTCTTGTGGAGATCTCGGGATAGATCCTGGTAGAAACACACGGGAACTCTGGGAACAATACTGGGAAAATCTCCAGAGAAATTCTGTATGATCTGTATGATATGAAATTCTGTATGGAAAAATTCCAGAAGAAATCAATCGAAATTCCGGAATCCTAAAAGATTCTCAAAGATTTCCTAGATACTGTCTGATAGTCGTCTAGCATTCGGTAATTTCATCAGCCGTTGCAATATGAAATTATTAAAGAATTTGACATTTTCAGATTTTTCAGGAAATTATCCAGGAATTCTTTAGAGCAGGGGGTTTCAAATCATTCACCGCACTGCACTTGGTACACCAGCGAGTTTTGTCAAGTGCAACGCGACAGTTCTCTTTGGTTGTGAACATGTAACAAGTTCGACTATAAAATCTTAGTTAATTAATCGACTAACGATGTGAGTGATTGAAAGTGATTTTATATAAATTTTGTGTCTGAAATATTAAATTTAGAAAACCTTCAATAAAATAAATGATAACATCTCTATCGCGAGAACTTTACTAAGAATCTCACAGGTGTGTGGCAAGTATTTTCGATAATCTATGAATGATTTTTTTCAATTATCTTTTGATTTCCTAGTGAAGAATCTGAGAAACAAGTTTTGAAAAACAGCCAAAAGTCTTGAACGGGATTTTCTTACTACTTTTTCAGAAATCGTAGAAAAATATTTTACAAAATTTCGAACTTAGCGCCGAAACGGCGTGTAAAAATTGCTTCAAAGGAGCAAATGCTCCGATAGGATTTCACATTAGCTTTTTGATTTTAATTTTTTTAATTCTCCGCGTTTTCATTCTTTATTAGTTGTGTCCAGAGGGCTCCATGTGAGATTATTGGTGTGGGGGTCAGTGGATGGTAAAAAAGCAATCTGTTGTTAAAAACAAATGTCGAGTTTTATTTTTCCAAAATTTTGAACTAGTGCACTGCGTAGCAATTTATTTCTAAAAATTGCACCGCAAAACAAAAGGTCTGAAAACCTATGCCTTTAAGATTTGTTCTTTTTTTGTTAATTTCTCTGAAATTTCAGTATTAGTTCAATTTTGAAAATTCTCCCAAGAATCATGCCACAATACAGCTCCAAATGCTTTTGAAACCCACTGCAAATGCTCCGAGAAATTTACTTGGCAGTTTAACTAGAAACTTGTTCTCTAAATTTTCCATGATTTCTTCACGAGTTTAACCAGGAGTTTCACCAGGAATGCATGTCGGTGGAGGGAAGTCAAAAAGAGGGTTTCCTGCAGTTCATTCTGGTTTACTTCGAAGAATTTATTTGTTTCACCAGTTCCATAAAAAAACCTTCGAGAATACATTATAAAACTTCATGAAAAACGGCAGAAATTTATCATTTAAACAGATATTATTTTTTGAAATCCACTGAGCATACCTACTTTGAAAAATTCCATCAGAGTCTAAATCAGGAATTCCTGCAGCTTTTACGCGGTGTCTATTACTACTACTTGGAAAAAACGAAAATCATCAGGGAATTTTATTTATTTCATTAGTAAAGTGACGTCGACATCGATAAAGTGACGTCAACAACATTGCTTGCGTATGAACCAGAAAGAACGAACAGGAAGAAAGATTTTGTGTGCGGTGACAGTAAAAATATGACACAATAGTTGCGTTGCGTTGCTTTCGTTACTAAATTAAGAAAAAACTGTATATTTTAAGTGATTTATTTATTGTTATGTGAAAATTTGGTTCCGAAAATGTAATTTGAAAGTAGGATTGGTGAACAAACACTGATAATAATTCAGCAGAAATATTGAAAAAAAAATGAGAGAATAAGTGGTTCTAGCGACCGTAAAGAAATAGACCAACGTTGTATCCACTTAATAGGCCAATTTTTGTACCATAGACCAACATTGCATACCATCGCATCGAATCTTTTCAACGTAATTAAGCAAGTTTTTAAATATTCACGTTAGTTTACTTCCAAGTGGTAAAACATGCATTGTCTAGAGTGCGTGATAGGGTCAACAAATCATTTCTAGTGCTATTAATTTAAGAGTTATGGTCAACATTGTCAAAGCGGCTTGCATATTAGGCCAAGGTATTTAATGTACATATTCCCTACAATTTTCGAGGGTGAAAACATGGGGAACTAGTTTAGAAACATTTTTGAACAAACCTATTAAAAATTATGGAAAAAAACTTCTGAGTTATATTCGAGTTATATTCATCAATAAAATACTGACTAAGTAAGTGTAAAATTGTAGTTATCAGAAAAAAATATATGAAAACGGCCCAACCAATTTTTGTATTTTTTTTTGTTTGGAGTAAGCATGCATCATAACAAAACGAGAGGGAACAATCGGTAGGGACAAAGGCTGAAGAAAAGGTTCTAGCGTATTTTTAGTCGAAAAGATTTCATGTTTTTTAGTCCCATACAATTTTTAACAACTTCAAGCCCCTTGAGTGATCACTTAACCATCAGATACGGACTTCAAATTTTGACACGATCATTTCTGAGCTAAAACGATAATTTTCCAACAACGAACTTATAACATTTCCATTTTATTTAAAATAATGGACGGCCTAGTTCTTATGCTCTAGTACCTTCAAGATCATAGAAATCTTATCGAATCATATCGAAAATTTAGTCAACTAATCTCAATGCTGCATAGCAGTTCCTGCAATACGCTCTCGCTATACCTGCCTAAGACCGATTCGCTTGTCTGGCTTCAATGTTTCAAGGTCAAAGTAACAGCATTTATGATTTTGGGCCCAACCACATTACATGCTGAATGTCGAAAATGTACATACTTGGAACTCCACCAGAGCTGTGCGACGCGACTGCAACAGTTTGATAATCGCATACTCGTTATAGGTCATCCAACGGTTTTATTTTCGAAGCGCGTCCAACAGAACCTCGGCACGTTTAGGGTAAGGAACATGGATTATTTTGAACAATAGATGGGTCGCACACTCCCTATCAACCTCAATTACGATATCATGGTCTCGAATTGCATTTTACGTAGTAGTAACAAACAGTAATAAATATGCTTGCGTTGCATTATTGCCGCGCGCGCTTATCCTAAACACATGGTGCTCGCCTCGATTACGACCGCTACGACCGCTAATTGGTGCCATGAGAACCAAGAGCTGACTTTGCAAACCTCACGACTAACTGGCTAACGAGAACAAACCGCACCACCACTACGCGGCGGCTAGGTTGGAAGGAAAATCAGATCAATGTTGCCTTAATTGTGCTGCACTGCTAGCTAGCAATACTGTTTTAAGTAGTTTGTAGTAGTTTTTTATGCGGTCGCGAGAATCGCGATATCACGTCGTGCTAGTTTTCAGAATAGCGGGTATGCAACCGAGTCGACCTAAGTACCGTTAACACAGCTTCAAAACGAGCGCGACGCTAGAGCTACGCTACAACAACTCTAACGGCACCGGCGTCGTTGGTTGTCCCAAAATCTTGGTCAAGGCTATTTCCATGGGCCGAGAGATCTCGGTGCGGTGCGCGCGACTTCGACGAGGAGGTACCACACCGCAAGAAAGTGTTGCAAATTCATCGGTGGAAACAATTGCAGATCTCTTGATCATGGCCACACTGACTGACGGCTTGCTGCTGCGATCAACAAGCCTCAAACCGCTGGCTGCCACTTCACGTGGTTGCATTCGGGTCCACGAAACTGCGCTATCGGGTTGAGGGGCGGGAGGGGAGGTGGTTAATTGTTTGATTGATTGCACCGTCGTCGTCGTCGTCGTCGCCACCGCAGTCGCTGTCAATTATGGTTCAGTTCTCAAGTCTTGTGGTGGTAAATTCAAGAGTGCTGAGGGAATTGGAGAATCGGAGGCCAAGATGACTGCCTCCGCTCGATCGAACCTTTCAGAATAGTATGTTAATGTCGATCGATCGACGGAAATTGGACAATGATGAGATTGACCCTCGGGGAGCAATGCTGGCCGTGATGAGCGTGGAATGGTGATTTGGTTAGCTAGCTTGATCAGCAATGACTCACTCGGCGTCGGAGTTGATCAATGATCATAGAACAACTAATAAGAGTTTTTAAAGGAAAATTTTGCTTGAACTTGAGCTCAATAGATTGCCCACTGTTTCTACTTCAGTTACACAAGAAGCTAATGAAAAAACTTCTCGGGACTAAATTGCATCTTCAGTTGTGTGAATGTGTTAGTGATATCGTATTTTTAGGCAAACACAGCACCTGCCACGTCAGTTTACTACTCAATGACAATGTGGGGAAGAGGGAGAAGGTGATGCTGGGTAGACCGAAGACTTTACTGATTGAACCTAAGATTTTCTTCATAAAAATCAGAAGCGGAAATAACTAACAAATCCACCTTTCTGTTAACGTTACACAGGAGTAAGCAATAGGTAGCCCACATCACCCCTAAAATTGATCATTCACTGCTTAGTTCTGCTATACATGAAAAACATGCGCGTGTCTTACCAATATTCTATGGAAATACTGCAAGTAACGTACCTGTAACGAAACAAAGACAGAAAAAGAATAATTAGTAATATACCAATTTATTCATCTAATTACATGTGAAGCGGACCTGATGTGATGGTTAGAACACTTGACTATCACGCCGAGGACCTGGGATCGAATCCCACTCCCGACATACTCACAAAATGTGGGTTCTTCCTTCGGAAGGGAAGTAAAGCGTGGGTCCCGAGATGAACTAGCCTAGTTAAAAATCTCGTTAATACAGATAAAAAAAATCAAATAACATTTCTTGAATTCCACCTAGACTAGACCATTTCATGATTGTTTCGATCCATCGGAGACAGAACCCCTAGGGAACCTCCGTTGTCCATTCCAGGAATGAACACGCTTTGGGGTGATACACATATTATGTCACGCAAAAATCGATATTTTTCAAACCATTTCCCCGAAAAAAGAACAGTAAATGTATGAATCGAAAAAATCAAAAGGTTTGCTTCCGTCAATCACACTAACGAGATATATGAACAATAGAGATATTCACTAACAGCCTAAATCGCTGCGTATGCCATGCCTACATGCTCATTAAAATGCTTCATGAAATTAGGTGTAAAACATTACGGATTGCTGAAGCTTGTCGAGGATTTCTTGGTGATCGCGATGTTTACGCAGGATAATATTTACAAAGCTTTTAGGAGTTTCACCTTTATTATTTTTTCAGTAGTTAATCATTTTGGTGATACTGTTTTTTTTCAGTTCAGCTAGATAAATCAGATCTTCGATGGATTCGTCACTAGCTTGCTTTCAATACCTTCCTGAAGTTTTAGCTTAGACGATACTTGCCAGGAAACTTTCTTTGTAGATCTTTGTATTTATATCAGGAATTCACTTAAGGACAAACGTCTTGAAATCCCGCTTCAACAGTGCTTCAGAACTTTAGACGCACAAATCTCAAGAAGCAAGCTTCAAACAACAGTGAAGGTAATTATTCTGGTCATGCTCCCTTGTAATACGCTTAAAATAAGAAGCTCAGATGCACTGGTTTTGTTTACGAATAGATTTGTGCCATCGAAATCGTGAGTAGGTGCCAAAGTCGGCCATTGTGACGCCCATTTTGGAATTCTAACAAGTCTGTCCTAAATACTCTTTCCAGCAATCTTTTGAGTATCTTGCGCCTGGAATCCGGCCAAGACATATTTTTAATAGTTTATGACATAAGACACACACACATTGTTTTATCATTTTCTCAAACATGATTTTTTTAATTGCTCTCCGTCGGTGACTGGCCAAAGGTTGAACACCATATACTTGAACGATCCTCACACTTTTACTTATAGTTGAGCAAGTTTCATATTTTGGGATTTTTTTTATGCGCAGAGGATTGTTAGCCAAAGATTTTAAATTTTTTAAATTTATATCAAAGTTGTTCAAATTTTCTGAATATTTCAAAATTCAAAGAATGC
The DNA here is from genome assembly GCF_035046485.1 of Aedes albopictus. Classification (NCBI taxonomy): domain Eukaryota; kingdom Metazoa; phylum Arthropoda; class Insecta; order Diptera; family Culicidae; genus Aedes; species Aedes albopictus. The sequence goes on along the minus strand of NC_085137.1, from coordinate 243,156,215 downwards.
TTGCGAATTCATGTGCGAGATTCCATTAATATGTTGCCAGGACTGCACCCATTGTTAATTTCAGAGCGATAAAAAGCACTCAAATGGATTATAGCAATAACATAATCATACGTAAGACCAGCAATGCGCTAAAAATAATGTAATCCATCTATAATTTGATGAAGAAAAAGGGATAAACATTTGGATCAAGTTTTCTAAAAACCCACCTTACACATAGAACGCGTCACGTTCTATGTATGGCATATTCTACGGGCCCTGTATCATCAATACTCATTTTTCAGTATCTTCACAGTTGAATTTTAACATTTTTCACATTTATATAACATTCTACATTACTCTTGTCATTTAACAATGTATTCAACAGGTTGTATACCATTTCATTGAAAACCATTTCGCGGAATTTTTTTCACGGTGTAACATTTCGCGGAATGGACCATTTCGCCGAATACCATTTCGTGGAACGACTTTTCGCGGAATGTACTGTTTCGCGGAATACCATTTCGCGGAATTTAATACTTTGCAAATAATAATGGAATAACACATTATTTTCTCTGCTAAATTTTACTAGCTCCCTCACCGATTCATGCGCAATCATAATCACTTCAGCTCTACGATTGTACTAATTGATGTTAAATCTGTTACTTTTCTGAACAAAAATTTACCTTCTTTGATTCGTAGGCTGTTCTTGAGAGTTCTGAACGTCAGGTCAAAAGCCATTCGGCCGAATGTCTTTAGGTCGAATGGAAATGTGGCCAAATAGACATTAGGCGCAATGACCAACAAGCCATCGTTGTCACATAAGTTGAACTTTCAAGCGCTTATATTGCTAACTCTTTCAGAGTTTTGATTTCCTTAAAACAAGTCTGTTCTTTCCAGTAACGTTGTTGTTAGGCAACTGAATTGTTAAATTTCTCATCATTTACCTTCTGCTCTTCAAAGACTGTTCATGTGAGGTGTAGTTTTTAATGATCAAATTGATATCTCTATAGGAGATTTGACCTTCTTTTGATAATAGGCTGTTCTTTCAAGTTTACTGTTAAAAAGGTTGGCTAGTGACCGAGCTGCTAACTTATCTGAGATTTTTCATTCTGTCAAAAATGGGCTGATCTTTAGGGGCTGTTCATAAACCACGTAGACCAAAATTTGACCATCTCAGAACCCCCCTCCCCCCTCGTAGACTATTGTCCATACATAATTTTTGAAATTTGTATGGAGCGTAGACTTTGGCCAGACCCCCCCCCCCTCCCCTCAAAAAGTCTACGTGGTTTATGAACAGCCCCTTAGAGTAACATCACAGACAACAGACGTATCACTTGGAACAAAATACGATAAAAAATAATCGTCACGAAAACATAATCGCCCAATGCTAATTACGGTGTGGTTCGCAAACCCACTGAGTAGATGGCGGTAGTTAGTAAACGTCAAACAGGAGTAAAAACGATGCAAGCGCCATGAGCAAGCGATTTGCGAACTACAGAGTATTTAAATAATCCGTTAAAAAGGGAAACGATGATTAGAGTGAGACGCCTGTTTGTCTGTGGTAACACTGCTGGTGAGTTTTTTGGTGGCCAGGCTGCTGACGTTAGAGATTTATCCTTCTTTAAAACAAGGGCTGTTCATTTATGTTGCACTGGAGTTATCTATTGGCGGTCTTATTGCTAACTCTGAGGGAGATATGTTCTTTAGATCTTTCGAGACCCTTTCTTATTGATCTAACATCTATTCAGCCCAATGATTGTTCGGCCCAACGTCCATTCAGTGTAATCTCCTTCGGTCTAATGACCCAGAATCATAATTCCGGAACTAAATCTGCTTATCAACTTCCACACTTTCACCTATATCGATTGAAGGCATTGTAATTATGCCAAAATGATGCTATACTAAACAGTGTGACCGCGTAATCCTTAAGTCAAGTAACACTCCTTAGTGATAACTTTACCAGATTTCTCTTTATTGTTTATTGTTTGTATGTTCTAACTAACTCAAACTGTTGTAATAGATATTAGAAAAAATCTTATTTTTGTATCACAGATTTTCCCATCTTTCAAACAAACGCTGTTTTGACAGATATACTTTTATGTTCAATACGAAACTTTTCCTTCTTCTGGTCAAAACTGTTCTTTCATAAATTGTATGCATTATACTTATTTTGACATACCTGCTAAATTAATATTATCAGAGAATTTCCCTTCTTTCATACATAGGCTGTTCTTTCAAAGTATACTGAGAGACGAATCAGCCAAGGGCTGAAAGTCTCTATAATAAAGATAAATAAATCAATCAATCAATCAAGTATACTGCTACAAAAACGAATTTTTGAAATGAAGTATTCCATTTTTCATGTGCTGATTTGAATTTTGAATCTCATCATGATGTTTTCTCTCGATAAATTAAATTGTTTGCTCTTATGAACGGTTTCCTGCGAAACGGTACATTCCGCCAAATGGTTTTCGGCGAAACGGTGCATTCTGCGAAATGGTTCATTCCGCAAAATGTCATTCCGCAAAATGTTACACCGCGAAAAGGAATTCCGCGAAATGGTTTTCGGCGAAATGTTATACAATCTATTCAACATGATGTTAATGATGGGAACTAGTAGTTCCCATTTTTAACATACCTTCCCAATAAAAACTAACTGTTCAACATATCATACTTATTGGAAATTTTACAAGGAATCCGAATATGTAAAAATATTTGAGGGTTTACGGTCGAATTTACGAGACATAGTGGAAAATCTGACAGAAAAAGCGTCAAAACGTTGTAACGTTACGGTAGAATGTGTCATGTAGATTTTTTAGCATATAAAGAATTTTAATTGTAATACTTGACAACTCTGAGGTATGACTGGTCAAAGTATAAGTTTTTTTAAGTATGTTACGAAAAATAAACATTTATAAAATTTATTTAAATACAGAACAAGTTCCAAATATAAAATTTTGTATGGTTTTTGTACTGCAAAATATCTTTCAAATGAGACTAAAAGAAAGTAAAGCGGTTTACTGACGTCTGAGATTCACCTGGTTGAAGTTTTTGCGTTATAACATCAAGAAAAAAAAGATCTGTGGAGAAGTCCAAATCTCTCTGGTTTGGACGGTTTCTGCAGTGGACAAACGAAGTTCTAGATTCAAAACGATTTCCTTCTCGTTGTGTATGAGCTCTTTTTAAAGGCACCATTCATAAATTGCGTACCATTAGGTCCCGTTCATAAACTACGTAGACTCTTGAGAGACTAGAAGAGGTGGTGCTTGACTAAAATTCACGCTCTATACAAATTCCAAAAAATAGTGTTAATTGTAATTGTACTGCGATCTTGTAAAAAAATTTAATCATCATCAAATGCCACTCAAACCGACAATGAATTGCTATGATATCAGAGATAAACAGACGAAACACTGACACAATTACCAACTCATATATCTCAGAGGCCCATATAGCCGAGGCGGTAAACGCACGGGTATTCAGCATAACCATGCTGAGGGTGACAGGTTCGATTCCCGGTCGGTCCAGGATCTTTTCGTAAAGGAAATTTCCTTGACTTCCTTGGGCATAGAGTATCTTCGTGCCTGCCACACGATATACACATGCAAAATGGTCATTGGCAGAGGAAGCTCTCAGTTAATAACTGTGGAAGTGCTCATAGAACACTAAGCTGAGAAGCAGGCTTTGTCCCAGTGAGGACGTTACGCCAAGAAGAGAGAGAGAGAGAGAGAGATATCTCAGAGTTTTGATAATTTCGAGAGTTGGAGGCTTTAGCAAAGATATTAGGTTTGCCAAATGTAAGTCTTTGGTTGATGAATAGTTTGATTTACAGTTCCACCAATAGGCGGCGCTAGAACAGTTACAAATTTTAAATTGCATCTCAGGATCCCGATTACTTAGAAACACGGTTTCTTCAGCGAAGTTGTTTGGTAAGCCAATGACTTGAAGTTGATTTACCATAAGATGCGAGATTTCGCTACTAGAAGACGCTAGTTTTCTCCAGTTAGCCTAGTGGTTAAGGCTATGGATCGCCAATCCGGAGACGGCGGGTTCAATTTCCGTTTCGGTCGGGACAATTTTCTCGACTCCCTGGGCATAGTGTATCATTGTACTTGCCTCACAATATACAAATTCATGCAATGGCAGGCAAAGAAAGCCCTTCAATTAATAACTGTGGAAGTGCTCAAAGAACACTAAGTTGAAGCGAGGCAGGCCAAGTCCTAGTGGGGACGTAGAGCCATAAAGAAGAAGAAGAAGAATTTAAATAAATCGACTAGATCGTATGTGGTAAATGAGCTTCCCTCCTGTGAGTGCACCTCATTCCAAACCAAAGCTAGCATTTTGTAACTTAATCGTAGTTCGTTACCAGTCTACTAAATTTAAGGTATGTGACGAAGTGAGGTGGGGCGTGTGTCCCCACAAGCCGGTAAATCGCGTACGCAAGTGCCAACAATTTTGCCTACACACACGCTCTTTAATGGTCGCGCAATTACGCACCCATGTAGGTATGCAGAGAGGCAGAGACAGTGCTGGCAGCATTCGACGCCGATTGAGAGAGCGCTAGCGGGGGGCTGCAAATGTTTTGGAGGCCAACCATCATCTCGCAAAGCTCAACACACAGGTACAACAGATCACTCTCTTGAGAGCCAAACTCTCAAGTAGGTAGGTTTTTCTTGAAAGATTACGCAGAAATGTGTGGCCACCATCGACGGTGGCGGCTGCGGCGGCGGTAACTTGGAACAACAGTCCGTTTTAAGAGCCGTTTTGTTGACTTTCCAAGTAATTAGTCGGCTGGGTGCACTCCGGTGTGTGGAGTAATGAAGGCTTTGAATGGTTGCTGCTGGGTCGAACGAGTGGAAAATGTTTGAGACGAGATGCAATACAGGTGGCGGCGGCGCCCTTGTACTGGGCGGCTCGACTGTAATGAGTTTAAATTTGATTAGCACACATGATGTGTTTGCGACAAACAGTATATGGTTAACGTTGATGCGAAATGACACGAAACGGATGGCGGCAAAATTTTCGAATGAGCGGATAAACTAGTTTGTCAGGTCAAGTTAGAGTGCTGCGGAGACGCGTAATTTCTAAAGTTCGGAAGCCCCGGAGGTCAATGAATTATAAAGGACGCTTCTAGCTGTGAACCCGATTCTTTTTAGGACTGCACTTTGACCGTTGCATTCAAAGAAACTATCCTTTCACATTCGTAACAATCAAATTCATTTGTTTGATTTTCCCAAGCATGTCCCACTAGAATAGCCCCTACAACGCCGTGCCGAAAGCTAAACTTGATTTATCACTCCAAGAAACCACTTTCACGCGAAACAATTAGAACCGGGTTTTCGTTAGCTTCCCATCGAAAACTGCTTGCAGCAATCGTAGTCAAATTGTGGTACAAGGGTGAGAACGCGCATCCTTAATGCGTGTGCGCGCAACACAACCCCCTCTCGATGGAACAATCTGCATCGAATCGCGAGAAGAAACTGGTTGTCGCGATGCACATAGAATAGAGAAAAAAACTCGAACGCGGTTTCAAGGATGCTTAGAACACACTCTCTAACCCGAGGGAAAAAAGAAAGTTGTCGCTGCTTTCTTCGCGCTTAACAATTCGGGGGTTCTTGCTGCACAATGGGAACTCCCTGGATGGGACCAGTGGTTCCCATTTCGTTTTTACAAACTGTACATTGAGAGACCAACCATAGATGGCATATTAGAAGATGGAGGAAGTCTACAAAACTACGAATCATGTAATAGAAACTGCAAACTGCAAAATGGTGAGTAGGTATTAGAAATCGAGCATAAAATCTACGTTATTCATGGAAGCTATGGTTAACCTAAATAGACCTAAATAATGATGCACACATTAGGAACTTCATAACTTCCCAGAATGACATCCATAGTAAAAACGGCAGTACGAAAAGAGTGATTCCTGAAGCATAGCATAGCATGAATCAGAACGATATGCGAAGGTTTTAGGCAACAGTAAACATGTAAGCACTGCGCACTATTATTGAAAGGAAGACTTTGTGCTTTAACTGCTGAAAACTGGCTATTATTGCAATTTAAGGCAATGTCCGCTTTGTCTATATATCATTGCGAAAAACAGTATAAAACGAACTCACCAATATATTTACAAGATTCATTGTCAGCGTCAAATTTCCTCTAAAGCTCCACGTAAATATAACATTCTGAAATTTCACGTAATCTAACTTGGTGGGGTTTGAGCTTGTGATTGCGAAACACTGATACAGAACTTTCACTTACATCCCGAACAATCACATTTGCTTATTCAAGTGGGGAAGTTGCACAATCGTATTAAACAACTGTCGGTCGACCAACTTGAAATTGTAAGCGCATCTGGCGAACGCAGTAGTGGCAGTCAGTGTCAGACCATTTGGAATGCGGAGAAAGGTGATCTGTCCAATTTCCAAAAGTTCACAAGGTTTCAACTTTACTCTGGTGGTGACCTCAGGCGAATCCCTCCACGCTTACCAACTGAAAGCGTGGCGATCAAGGTGATCAAACACTGAACCACCATCTGAGGAAATATTTGAATTCTTTACATCGAATCGAAATCCATCGAACTTGAACTTGAGCCGCGAGCTGCGAGCGAGAAAGCCGAATGTGGGGCGTTATCTGACATCCTCGAAGGCCAACCTAGTTTCAGTCAACGCGTTCGGTTTCGGACAGATGGCCTAGTTTCCATTATACCAACTTGCCACACGATAAAAAGATGCGGCGTCGTCGTCGTCGTTGCAGCGAAGCCGTGCGCGCGCGTCTTCAAAGGTCATGTTGACATTGAAACGCCATAAACGGCCGCCAGCACAGACAGCCAGCGCTTCAATTACTACACATTTGTCGATCACACATTACCGCACCGCTGCTGCTGCTGCTGCTACCCACACGGTGTCATCCCCTTGCACCTTGCCGCAACGGTACGGAACGTAGTGTACTCCGATCCGACCAGCACAACCGTGTGGCTTGTTCTTCTTCATTGTTCCAGCAGTAGACCTATGTAATGTATGTATCTGCCGGCTGCCTTTAGATATCGGATATCAGCGTGGTGGAGGTGCTTCAACTTCGATATCATCTATTTGATGTTGATTTCCAAAAAGCACACACTAGCGTACACGACTCCAACGGAATTGCTAACTGATGGAAACCCAGCAGGTTGAACCGAGTCGTGTCTGTAGCATCATGACGATCACATTAACTCTTTCAAGCCGGATTTTTTCTAAACGTTATTATGGAGTGTTTTTCTACGTATTTCTATGGTTTTGGTGCTCAACAGTATAAAAAGGGTAGAATATGATGCAGAATATTTTTTTCTGGATATCCTTGGTCATCCCAACTGTTCTTGAGTTTAGATCCCAAGGTCTACGAATGTAACAGTAACTTCTTTCATTATACAAAGCTACGATTTGTATTCTAGCATGTACAGTAAGTCTTCTGAAAGTTCAATAAACAGTATTAAATCAGTCGGGATATCCTAGACCTAGGTCATCCAGAGTGTTCTTGAGATTAGATCCTAAAGTCTACGGATGTAACGGTAACTTCTTTCATTTATCATGTCCAGTAAGTCATCTGAAAGTTCAAAAGACAGTATCAGGTCAGTCGGGATATCCTAGGTCATCCAAACTAGTCTTAAGTTTAGAACCTAAAGTCTACGGATGTATCGGCATTTTTTGTTTCTCATACAAAGCTACGATTTGTAATCTATCATGTCCAGTAAGTCGTCTGAAAGTTCAATAAACAATATCCGATCAGTCGGGATCAGTGCTGAAAATGTCATTTCGCCATATCTAAATTCAACCACATCCAGCTCATTTCCGAAACTCAACCTGAGAATATGGTGTATGAAAAACTTGTGCGACTAGATCAGTTCTACGACAAAGTCACGGAAAACCCGCTCTTTTCTGAACATTTAAGGTTAATGTCACGGACTTCCTTCGAAAAATGCCAATTGATATTCACCATGAATATCATTGGCATTTTTCGAAGGTAGTCCGTGACATTTATCTTAAATATTCGATAAAGATGAGTTTTTTCGGGACTTTCTTGTAGAACTGGTCTAGCCGCACAAATTTTTCATATACCATATTCTCAGGTTGAGCTTCTAAAATGAGCTGGATGTGGTTGAATTTAGATATGTCGAAATTACATTTTCAGCACTGGTCGGGATATCCTAGGTCATCCAAACTGTTCTTGAGATTAGATCCTAAAGTCTACGAATGTAACGGTAGCATTATACAAAGCTACGGTTTGTAACCTATCATGTCCAGTAAGTCTTCTCAAAGTTCAATAGACAGTATTAGGTCAGTCAGGATATCCTAGGTCATCTAAATTATTCTTGAGTTTAGATCCTAAAGTCTACGGATGTAATGGTAACTTCTTTCATTATACAAAGCTACGATTTGTAATCTATCATGTTCAGTAAGTCTTCTTAAACTTCAATAGACAGTATCAGGTCAGGCGGGATATCCTAGGTCATTCAAACAATACTTCACCACAACACTCGGTTCATAGCTGCAGTCCTTGTCCTCGGTCGCGTCCCACATTTGCCTTCAGATTTGTGCTCGAGATGTGTCTTCGTCATTTTTTCAGCTTAGATGGAAGTTCTTAGTGGTAGGGAAGTTTAGTAATCCTGAAATATTTCAAAAGTATTTTGGAATGGCTCTGAGTTTAACAAAAGTTCACGGATATGGGTGGGTTAGACTAGATAACGTAACTTTTTATGTAGATTTGTAGACTAGATAACGTAACTTTGAATGTAGATTTCAAAATATGAGTTTCATGAAAGCTTGATCAACATTAAATATTTCAAAGGTAAAGAACAATGCTTACTAGTCTTCGAAGAATATTAGTAAATATGATTCATTATGTATCATTATTCAGTAAAGCAGGCTAGCTTTACAAGGGTAGATATAAGGTTGTGTAGTCCATGAAAGATTTGATGACCTGAATTATCACAAAACTATCATGAAGTAACCCTTAAGAATTAAGCGATTCATGGATCCTATTCAGTTGTGTAACTATCTAAAACGATACCACCTCAGGTTACAGTGATTGTTTTTATCAATTAAGCTCTATAATAGTAAGGTTTTCCCATAACATCCAAAAAAATTTAACAACGCTTATTGTTCCTCGAACTACTTTGGTAAATGGATTATGTAACACTACTCAACGTAGTGACAAAAGCTGTTATCAAGCTGTTATGAAGCTATGGTCTTCGAGCTGGTTTAGTTGATCTGGAATACCTCAAAACTACATATCTTAGAATGACTCATGAAACGCCAGGGGGATTACAGATTACAGTTGGATGTGTACAGTTCTTGGTGAGAATAACTACTGTTACTGTCAAGAGCTAAACTTCAGGACAGTTTGGACGACCTTGAATGCCCCAAAGGTTCATAATAATATATAGTAGACTTTAGGTTTGTCCAGTAACCGCGATTGATTATGCAGCGTTATTAAGTATAACAGATATGGCTGCTGTCACGAGTGTAGACCTGATGTTCTGAACTCCAAGATGGTTTGGCTAACCTGGAATATACCTATAGTGTCTCTAAATGACATTTGAGATTTCAAGAGCTTCACGGATCTCAGTAGATTATGCAATGTTGTTATTGCAGGCTCAAGCTCATAAAGTTAATATTGTAGATTTGAAGGACTTCATTATAGGACTGTTTGGACGACCCCGAATGTCCCAAAGGTTCATAACAATATCAAGTAGACTTCAGATTGGTCCTGTAACCGCGGTTGAACGTTACTCAGTATAGCAGATATGGCTTCTGTTACGAGTGTAGACCTAAAGTTCTGAACTCCAAAATAGTTTGGCTGATCTGGAATATACCCATAGTATCTATAAATGACATACCTAGTAGATTTCAAGAGCTTCATGGATCCCAGTAGATTATGCAATGCAATTATTCATGGCGAAAACACATAATATTATTTTTGTGGATTTGATGGACTTACTGCAGGACAGTTTGGAACACCTATACCATCCCAGAGTATAAAATTCCTTTTGATATTATTTACGTAGGTTCAGCTTTTTGAACAACTGGTATGTTAATTATTCCGTTTATTCAAACTTCATGGTGTTCAGGATGTTCTGTTGTCAGTAAATCTCAAATCTTAATACTTTGCCTCACTTTGCATAGGGTATAACTTTTTTCACAGCCGTCAGATCACTTCGCGGTCTTCGACAAAGTTCTTTGGCATATAGTCACCTACAATAACACAAAAGGTTAAATTTATCGAACGCTTACAGCGCCACCTAGCGACAAAATTCTACAACTTAAAATTTCTGCATACATTTGGTCAAGTTTTCCCATACTAACTTTAAAGCGTTTCTGGGAGTTCAAAACAACTGATTTAGGAGGTAAGACTTGGCATGTTTCGAATTTTTTGTTTTTCATATAAGTGTGGGCCACCTTAATACAAATATTTACATTTTCCTTAATAACCCGAGCAGAAATGAATAACTACCCCATAACTAGAGCATACCAAAGTCATGTATCATACCAAGATTAGGTATTGGTCGGTTATCCAGGTATTGAAAATAACTTATTTAGGTATTTTGTAGGTATTGATGCAATACCTCAACGAGCTATTGGTTTGGTGTTGAGGACTGCATGAGGTATAATTCAATTATGAATTAAATCGCTATTTGTATGGAAAAATCGCCGATTATTATTTAGGTATTACCATATCTGATGTCATTATTCACGTGTTATTCACAGAATACATACCAGTTATTATTTTAGGTATTTCACCTCTTATGTAGGGCTATTTAATACCTCATTCAGGTTGTAGGTATTTGGTTTTCCATACCTGAGTTAGTTATTCGTCAGCTATTTTCTCCTGCTCGGGAACCCGAGCAGGAATGAATAACTGACACATAACTGGATCATACCAAACTCAAGTATTATACCAAGGCTAGGTATTGGTCGGTTATCCAGGTATTGAAAATAACTTATTTTGGTATTTTGTAGGTATTGATATAATACCTCAACGAGTTATTGGTTTGGTGTTGAGCACTGCTTGAGGTATTATTAAATTATGGAAAAATTGCTATTTCACCGATTATTATTCAGGTATTACCATAACTGATGTTTCACATGTTATGCGCAGAATATGAACCAGTTATTATTTTGATATTTTACCTCTTATGCAGGGCTTTTTAATACTTCATTCAGGTTGTAGGTATTCGGTTTTGCATACCTGAGTTTGGTATTCCGCAGCTATTTTCTCCTGCTCGGGAAAGGACTCAATTTGCAGCAACTTTTTCGAAAACAGTATTCTATTTTATTGAATGTTCATATTTACACGGTGTTCAATAAGTTCGGATACACAGTAAAATTGAATTTATTTCCCATCTATAATTCAGATTTGGAAAGTGAATGTATTATTTGAAAGCTCACATAATACTGATCAAATACAGTATATGAGCGATTCCAAGCAACAGCATCAAAATTAAGGAAAATTTTTAATTCATGATTTTCTATTGAACTGAAACTTTGCACAGTTTTTCAGTTCCATCTAAATCGCCATTTTTCGATATCAAATTTTTATTTAGAGCCACGACTAACTTTTCAAAAGGGTGTATGTGAAAATGGTTCAAAAACATTCAAAAATATGCACAGCTAAAACGGATTGTTCGATTGTTATGAATTTTTCAGCAAAGTTAGATAGCTAAATGGTGATTTCTAAGAAAATATACACTGTGAAAAAAAATCTATTTTATCATTGAAAAACATAATTTTTGTCACAAAAACTCAAATATCTCAAAACCCTATCTTTTTACCAACTTGAATTTTTTAGGGAAAACGGTCCATTGTATTAGCAATCTACCATAAAAATTTGGTGATGGTAAACTAATAAACAAAAAAGTTATAACATTTCAAAAATTTCACAATTTTTACATTTAGTAAAAAAAAATTTTCTGTGTAAATTATTTCGGCCGGGAATCGCGATTTGATGCTGATTTTATTGTTCAGCAAAGTTAGATAACTAAATGGCGATTCCTAAGAAAATATACACTGTGAAAAAAATCTTTTTTAACATTAAAAAATATCATTTTTGTCACGAAAACTCAAATATCTCAAAACCCTATCTTTTTACCAACGTAATTTTTTAGAGAAAACGGTCCATTGTATTAGCATTCATTCATTCATTTATTTAGTATTACATCAAATTCAAGATAAAACTGAATCAACAATATTTCTCCATAATACACGGTTCGTGGCTGCCGCTCTCCATCCTCGGTCACGCCCGATGCTCGCCAAGTCACGCTCCACCTGGTCCGCCCATCGTGCTCTCTGCGCTCCACGCCTTCTTGTGCCAACCGGATCAGTTGCAAACACCAGCTTTGTAGGGTTGTTGTCCGGCATTCTTGCAACATGCCCTGCCCACCGTATCCTTCCGGCTTTGGCCACCTTCTGGATGCTGGGTTCGCCGTAAAGTGCAGCGAGCTCGTGGTTCATTCTTCTCCGCCACACACCGTTCTCCTGCACACCGCCGAAGATCGTCCTTAGCACGCGTCGCTCGAAAACTCCGAGTGCTTGCAGGTCCTCCTCGAGCATGGTCCATGTCTCGTGCCCGTAGAGGATCACCGGTCTTATTAGCGTTTTGTACATGGTGCATTTGGTGCGTGGGTGAATCTTTTTCGACCGCAGTTTCTTCTGGAGCCCGTAGTAGGCCCGACTTCCGCTGATGATGCGCCTCCGAATTTCACGGCTCACGTTGTTGTCAGCCGTCAGTAAGGATCCGAGGTAGACGAATTCCTCCACCACCTCGAAAGTATCCCCGTCTATCGTAACATTACTACCCAGACGGATCCGGTCGTTGTCGGTTCCGCCTACCAGCATGTACTTTGTTTTTGAGGCATTCACCACCAGTCCGACCTTTGCTGCTTCGCGTTTCAGGCGGGTGTACAGCTCTGCCACCGTTCCAAATGTTCTGGCAATAATGTCCATGTCGTCCGCAAAGCACACAAATTGTCCGGATTTTGTGAAAATCGTTCCCCGGCTGTTGAGCCCGGCTCGTCGCATCACACCTTCCAGAGCGATGTTGAAGAGTAGACATGAGAGTCCGTCACCTTGTCGCAGTCCCCGGCGAGATACGAATGAACTGGATAGTTCACCCGAAACCCTTACGCAGTTTTGCACACCGTCCATCGTTGCTTTAATCAGTCTAGTCAGCTTCCCAGGAAAGCCGTTTTCGTCCATGATTTTCCATAGCTCTGCGCGGTCGATACTATCGTATGCCGCTTTGAAGTCGATGAACAGGTGGTGCGTTGGGACCTGGTATTCACGGCATTTCTGGAGGATTTGCCGTACGGTAAAGATCTGGTCCGTTGTCGACCGGCCGTCGATGAAGCCGGCTTGATAACTTCCCACGAACTCATTTGTTTTAGGTGACAGACGACGGAAGATGATCTGGGATAGCACTTTGTAGGCAGCATTCAAAATAGTGATCGCCCTGAAGTTCTCACATTCCAAATGGTCGCCTTTCTTGTGAATGGGGCAGATTACCCCTTCCTTCCACTCCTCCGGTAGCTGTTCGGTTTCCCAGATCCTGACTATCAGCCGATGCAGACAGGTGGCCAACTTTTCTGGGCCCATCTTGATGAGTTCAGCTGCGATACCATCCTTACCAGCTGCTTTGTTGGTTTTGAGCTGGTGAATGGCATCCTTAACTTCCCTCAGCGTGGGAGTTGGTTCATTTCCGTCCTCCGCTGCACTGGCGTTGTCGTTTCCTCCGTTGCCGTGGGCTCCCGTGCCTACGTTCTCCACGCCATTCAGGTGCTGATCGAAGTGCTGCTTCCACCTTTCGATCACCTCACGTCCGTCCGTCAAAAGGCCTCCGTCTTCATCCCTGCATATTTCGGCTCGCGGCACGAAGCCGTTGCGGGATGCGTTGAGCTTCTGATAGAACTTCCGTGTTTCTTGGGAACGGCACAGCAGTTCCATTTCTTCACACTCCGCTTCTTCCAGGCGGCGCTTTTTCTCCCGAAAGAGGCGGGTCTGCTGTTTCCGCTTCTGCTTATAACGTTCCACGTTCTGTCGAGTCCCTTGCTGCAGCATTACCGCCCTCGCTGCATTCTTCTCCTCCAAAACCATTCTGCACTCTTCGTCGAACCATTCGTTCCGTCGATTCCGTTCCACGTACCCGATGGTGCTCTCGGCTGCGTCGTTGATGGCTGCTTTCACTGTACTCCAGCAGTCCTCTAGAGGGGCCTCATCGAGCTCGCCCTCGTCTGGCAACGCGGCCTCGAGATTCTGCGCGTATGCTGAGGCGACATCCGGTTGCTTCAGTCGCTCTAGGTTGTACCGTGGCGGTCGCCGGTACCGTACATTGTTGATGACGGAGAGTTTTGGGCGCAGTTTGACCATCACCAGATAGTGGTCGGAGTCGATGTTGGCGCCACGATAGGTCCTGACGTCGATAATGTCGGAGAAGTGCCGTCCGTCAATCAGGACGTGGTCGATTTGAGATTCCGTCTGCTGTGGTGATCTCCAGGTGTAACGATAAGGGAGGCTGTGTTGGAAAAAGGTGCTACGTATGGCCATATTTTTGGAGGCGGCGAAATCAATGAGTCGTAGGCCGTTTTCGTTCGTCTGCTGGTGGGCGCTGAACTTACCAATCGTCGGTCTGAATTCCTCCTCCTGGCCTACCTGAGCGTTCAAATCACCTATGATGATCTTGACGTCGTGGCTTGGGCAGCGATCGTACTCGCGTTCGAGCTGCGCGTAAAATGCGTCCTTGTCATCATCAGTACTTCCGGAGTGTGGGCTGTGCACGTTTATTATGCTGAAGTTGAAGAATCGGCCTTTGATCCTCAACCTGCACATTCTTTCGTCGATCGGCCACCAACCGATCACGCGCCTCTGCATATCACCCATCACGATGAAAGCTGTTCCCAGCTCGCGTGTGTTGCCGCAGCTCTGGTAGATGGTATGATTACCTCTAAACGTTCGCACCATGGATCCTGTCCAACACACCTCCTGCAGCGCTACGATGCCGAACCCGCGGTCCTTCAGTAGATCGGCAAGTATGCGGGTGCTCCCAATGAAGTTGAGAGATCGGCAGTTCCACGTACCGAGTTTCCAATCGCAAGTCCTTTTTGTTCGCTGGGGTCGTTGCCGTTGGTCTCGGTTCGTATTATTCTGTTGCTGATTTTCCGTTACAATGGTTTTTTACGGCTGGCTCGTAGGGCCTGACACCAACCCCCTACTTTCCGGAGGACCATAGTGCACAGTTGAGCTTAGAGTCCTTCCCTGGCACTCGGACGTAGATCAGCCGCCCCTGACATGGGGATCAGACGCTGTTGTGAGCCGCTCCTCCTGGAGAACAGACGCTCAGGTTTGCCGAAGCAAACCCCCCCTTCCCTGTCAGCCTACGACCAAAGTTCCCACCGGGGTTGGTTACCCGATCTTCCCTAAGGTTGCTCATAGTTTCCGGCCGGTACCGCGTGGAGGTAGGGATAGGAGTTGCTGGGTAGAGGCTAGTGGATCACAATGGGATCTGAATTGCGCAGCATACCCAGCCTTTACCGTGCCCCATTGTATTAGCAATCTACCATGAAAATAAACAAAAAAGTTATGACAATTCAAACATTTCACAATTTTCACATTTAGTAATAATTTTTTTAGCGTAAATTATTTCGGCCGGAAATTGAAGTTTGATGCTGATTTTATTGTTAATGGCCTTGCGTGAGTAAAACAAGTTGTTTTTATTATATATTATATTTACATATAATATACTATGTACAGTAATGTTCCGATTTTATCACGCCCTCCGCGCATTAGTCGTTTATTCATTAATTTGCTGTTACATTTGAGGACAAGTGTTTTCCCTCTTCTTCAAGATGAATGTTGAAAGCGTGTTTTGCAACGTTAAAAATATTGAAATGGGTATAGATGTTGAAGAATATTACAGGGCATTTTTGAAAAGGGGCGTAATTAAATTGTTTAAACAGATGTCGCTGATGGCAATTTCTCAGTCGTTGTCGTTTTCGAACTTCCTGCGCCCTGCTTTACCGATGATATACAGATGGCTCGTTTGTCAAATTCTAGACGGCAGGACGTGCAAATGCGTAATTTTGTACACAATGTGGACATTTGGGCATAACCAGTCTCTTTCAGTTTATCTATGGTGCTTTCGGTGAGATTTCGTAACTCTTTTGAACATTTTTTTTCATCAAACGGTCTACAAGGGCCCATATAGCCGAGGCGGTAAACGCACGGGTATTCAGCATGACCATGCTGAGGGTGACGGGTTCGATTCCCGGTCGGTCCAGGATCTTTTCGTAAAGGAAATTTCCTTGACTTCCTTGGGCATAGAGTATCTTCGTGCCTGCCACACGATATACACATGCAAAATGGTCATTGGCAGAGGAAGCTCTCAGTTAATAACTGTGGAAGTGCTCATAGAACACTAAGCTGAGAAGCAGGCTTTGTCCCAGTGAGGACGTTACGCCAAGAAGAGGAGAGGAGGAGGTCTACAAGAGAGCGTTGAGTTGAAGACCTTTGAGAAAGCGACTGTTCATCTTGTTCGTTAGATTATAATAAACAAAATCACTTATTAATTTTAACTTACTTGTTTGGTGTTGGTGGCTGAAGAAAAAAAATACTATACAATTTTTAATATTCATAGCGGTAGTATTTTTTTGTTTTTTTCGTGAGCATTGTCAGGTATGTATACAGACAAACAAACGTAACACTGGCGAAATTTTCATTGACCACGCCTTCAACAATCATTTTGAATCTTGGTTGTGGCTTTCATAACAAGAAGAGCGCCCATCGTTTTTCTTTGCGTTTGACGTTTCACACTAGCGCCTTCTGATGACGATATTGCACAACGCAGTGTTTCGTGAAACATTTCCACCAGGTGGTGATAGTGTGAACTGTGCGATGAATTTTCACTAAAATTGTTCTAGGCGTTTCGTCTGTTTGTCTGTGGTATGTACCTCTTATGCATTTGTTGTTGTTGAAGTTACTCGCATTCTTCCGATCATAAAGTCTGTTCTCTACACACTTAATTTTAATTACCGAGTTCGGTAATTTTTTGACGAGATTAAAACTGCTGAGCACCGAACTCGTTCAGCAAAAATGCATTGTTTACCTTTTCCATACGATTTTGACAGTTGTTTTACTGAGCCTCAGTAAAATCGATTATCGAAACTACCGAGATCGTACTGCTGTTATAATCTCGTCAAAAAAGTACCGAACAGGCAATTCAGAAATAAGTGTGAAAGAGGGATTTATTTTGCGGATAAACTAGACGTATACGCGTATATAAAACTTTTATTATACAGCTTTTGTCTTAAAAATAAATTCAATTCCATTTTTCTTATAATCAACAGCTTTTCAACACTATCAAGGGATTTTTTCACCAGTCACGTACAATAAAAAGTATGACAATCTCAATATTTTTGATCACAACACTGGATCGCGTCTAAGTTTCAAATAGATACTATAGTAATTACGAATAATCAAACTAAAGTATCATGAAAACAACTTGTTTAATTCAGGCGGTAGCCTTTACAATAAAATCAGCATCAAAATATAATTCTCGAAATAATTTACACAGAAAAAAATTTTTTTTTGTTACTAAATGTAAAAATTGTGAAATGTTTGAAATGTCATAACTTTTTTGTTTATCAGTTTACCATCACCAAAATTTTATGGTAGATAGCTGTTATAATGGGCCATTTCCCCTAAAAAATTGAAGTTGGTAAAAAGATAGGGTTTTGAGATATTTGAGTTTTTGTGACAAAGATCATATTTTTTCAAAGTAGAAAAACAAATTTTTTACAGTGTATATTTTCTAAGGAATCATCATTTAGTTATCTAACTTTGCTGAAAAATTTATAACAATCGAACAATCCGTTTTTCCCTTTACTATTACTTTAGAGCTTTTAGTAGAACTTGTTACTTCAGACTCTAGTTTAATTTAAAAACACTTCACTAATACTTTACTTTTGCAAAAGAAAATAAAAAATGAATAACTCTTTTAAAGAAAAACTAGAAAGGACGAGCAAGTTCCTTTTAATTCTACTACTGTGCTTATCTTCGGACAGATAGGCCTATTTCATCTGTGACTTACAGACTTCTTCAGTGTCAAGTGCTCGACAGTCGAGCACTTGACACTGAAGAAGTCTGTAAGTCACAGATGAAATAGGCCTATCTGTCCGAAGATAAGCACAGTAGTAGAATTAAAAGGAACTTGCTCGTCCTTTCTAGTTTTTCTTTAAAAGAGTTATTCATGTTTTATTTTCTTTTGCAAAAGTAAAGTATTAGTGAAGTGTTTTTAAATTAAACTAGAGTCTGAAATCCGTTTTTGCTGTACAGCTTTTAGAATATTTTAGAACTATTTTCGCATACACCCTTTTGAAAAGTTAGTCGTGAGTGAATATGAAGGTTTAATATCAAAAAATGACGATTTATATGAAATTAAAAAACTGTGCAAAGTTTCAGATATTTTTGAAATGGTCGCTCAGGATCGACTGACATGACTCCGTGGAATTCCTCATATGTTTTGAAATAAACTGTCCTTTATCCTTTTGTAATAATTGCAAATGTGTCTCAAGTTCCTTTCGGCCGGCACGCACGTCTGTCATTGGTATTTCGACTAGTTTTTATTGAGTAATGGTGTTAAGTTAAATCAAATTAGGTTGTTGTCCTCAGCATTAGTGGTAGCAACTATGGCCATACGAAATAATCTATAAGATTCAGATTGGATGAAGTACGGACTCATTTTATTTTGATCTTTAAAATTGCTAAAATTGCCGCTGTACCTGTTTTAATGAGTTTTGTTTTGTCAAAAAGCATGGCTGCGTTATATCTCAGTTTAATCCATCATTATCTTTTCCAAAACTTGATTATATCCCTATTGTGGCAAATTTTAACCAAAATTGGCTTTATATAATGTGTTTATGCCTTTTTCATAGATTTAAGCACATTTTGACTAAACTTGCAAATTTATCACCATATTATCACTGAAATAGCAGTGTAAAGCTTTTGTCTATTAATTTAGTTATTTCAATTTAGTATAGTGAGATGCAAACTCAAAAGTCAACGTTTTAGACTTCTGTAGCTTGAGCAACTTATCGAAAATCATTTCAGCGTGCCGGAGCTAACAAACTTTAGATACATCTAAGGCTTACAAAAAAAAATAGAAAAATATTTTATTCAAAACCATATGCTATATTCGATCAGTGTTATATGACCTTTCAATAAATACATTTACTTTGAAAATCTGAATTACAGATGTGAAATTAATTCAAGTTATATGGTGTATCCGAACTTATTGAACACCGTGTATACAGCCGTTTCTATGTTGGGGTCCAAAGAGTTAATGTAGTGTAACATGTGCGAGTTACTTCTATGTACAAATTAGACAAGTAAATAATTGTAAGTATTTCCATGGTAAAAGAATAATTAAATCCAACCTCAAACTTAAACAAGCTTTTTAAAAAAATAAGCGATCACAAGTAGGCAACTGGAAAGAATTACATAAATCAGCTTGGTGAGCTCGTTTCATGCTACTTTAATAAAATATTTTCACATTTCCCACAATTTGATTTCATAGGTAAGCAAACATACACATTTAAATCTAGCTGAAGCTAAGATAAGCATTTGAACTGTTTCAAGTGTTCTCAAGATCACCTGTCAAATGTATATTTGAAATTCAGTTAGAGATATCCGATGTAGGTAGCTGGGAGTCTTTACCACCAGCTTTACATGTATCGCCACCACCGATTGCAACTACATCACAGCAATGTATTCCCATTGGCCAGAAACGCGTCAAGTCGAGACAGTCTGAGTCAATGGTGATGGACGACAAGACGACAACATTTGGAAACAACAACAGAGAAGGAAAATCAAACAAAAGGAAAATTGAACGATTGCGATGAATGTCTGCGTCGGCGGTTTTAGTTGTGCGGGGTTTTAAACGCGTCGCTCGCCAGTTGTCGCCATGATGACATTGAACTTGCTCAAGAGTGTCAATAAATAAACATTGCATGGCATCTGGGGGAGCTATCTGAGGGACATATGGTCACCCGTGCTTAGTCAGATCATCAATATTGTTAAATTGGTCCACTTCTCAGCTTTAAGTACATTTCCACAGTTATTAACTAAGAGCTTTCTCTACCAATAACCAAAGTGTATATCGTTGTGGTAGATTCGAAGAAGTCAATGATATTTTCATTACAAAAAGTTCCTGGATCGAACGGGAATCGAACCAATTGCCCTCAGCATAGTCTTATTGAATACCTATCATAGGGGCATAATGGGCAGACATTATTAATAACATTTTAACAGACAGTTCTGGATCGATTCAGATGTAGCATTTCACAAGCTATAAGCAGTACTCCCAGTGTAGCTTAACTCCATCAGAATTCCATATTTAGTCTGACAAGACTATACAACATAGTGGCGACGGCGGTGGCGGCGTGTGAAATCTTGCAGTCACCTTCTTCTTGTTTGAACAAGTTTGTTTGCCGGTTCGGGTGGATGGACCTCTAGCAAGACACAACTCCCAGCCCAACTCTCGTCATCGTCCCACAGTCAAATAAGGCAAATCAACTCGTTGTCGGTTGTGGTCCGGTCCGAACCGAAGGATGTACAAAAATGGCAACAACCATGTGGGGAGTTATTGACCACAAACCGCGAAACTCACTCGTGGAGGTGGTGTCATAAATTTGAAACAAATGGAGTTATCAATTGCCGCCGGGAACCCACGCAGTTCTGGTGTTGGTCAAGGCGCGCAAGCTATGAAGGTCCTACAACTGCTGTTGGTCATCTTCATTGACTGTCACGATCCGCAGTGAATCACACTACTGTGAGTGAGTGAATGAGTTAGTACCGATAATTGCACACCGCTTGATTTATTCCGAGACTGCGGGTGCCACATTACATAACTCACATCCAAATGTTCAATGAACTGATTTGAACTGAACGACCAGACCACGAACTTTGCCGTCATTTGTATTAGGTCCTGCCGCCGCCGCCGACCAGGGCAGACGGGAGGTCTACGCTTAATGTTTTATTTTTGAGCGCCTACACACTACACTCGCTTGATAAATGTGCGCGCTTTTCTTCCTTCTACAATCGTTCAAACGCGGGGTCCGTTCTATTTCTCAAAACATTAGTCATTCGACGACGACGACAACGACACGAGCCGCCCCGAGTCCCGCGGGGCGCGCTCGAGTTCGTTAGACGTTTTTAGACGATTGTTTCGAAAGGTGACCGACCAGACTTGCGGAGAATTTGTTGTTGGTTACACTACTGCTGCGTCGATAACTAAATGGACGACGCGCGTCGGCAGCATTCGCAATCCTCCACAGCTGGATCCTATCCGTTGTTGGTTGGGGCCTTGCATAAATATTCTCGCCTCGCGGAGGGAGATTCGACATACATACGCTCCGGATCGGACACATTCGATTAAAATAGGAATGCTGAGGTTGAGGAGCACACACACAGCACGAGTCGGTAAGATTACGAAAAGTGACCTCACCCAGAGCGAGAGGTTGCGTTGCGTTGCGATTGCAGCATACAAGCATTAGTGTGAAATACTTCTTGGCTCACCGGGACTGTTGGACTAGGTGGCACGTGTTGCTTCATTAACGTTGAACTTTTCGTCATTGAAATCATCGTCATCATCAAACATTTGAAAGCAGTTTTTTGGTTCAAAACAAAAGTTTTTGCTATGAAAATATATTCACTGTACTCCACATGAGGAATATAATGCAGTGAATATATCTGGAGGTCGATTTGAATAGGTCGTATGTGCTTTTGTCGATATAAAATTCGATCAGTTTATTTTAGTCATTGTAGCAATATGGCAGATATTTTTCAAACTTTTAATGATGGAACAGAAAGCCTGTTTTGTGAGGATTCTGCTGTATGTATCAACTTTGCTCAATTTCAACGGTTTTCGCTATAATAAGCGAATCCAACTGATCGAATTTTTAATCGACAAAAGCACATACGACCTATTCAAATCGAGCTCCAGATATTTCCATTATCCTTGTTTTGATTTGCAGCGAGAAAACTGCTTTTTATTTTCCGATAAATGATGACAAATGCTTGAGCCTTAAAGTACTTTTGGTATGTCCAATTGTATCCTTGAAAATCAGCACGGATGTTTATTTATACTCTATGCCATGAGAACATTTGCATCTAAACACAGAAAAGAGTTAGCAGAACTCAGCCAGTTACAATACGAATACGAAAATTTCAACAGTAATAGTATGAAATAGTAGGGTGGGGCGGGGCAAGATGGATCACGGGGCAAGATGGGTTAGTGCCATTTTTGGGCACATTACTCATGTTTTGTTTAGATTAATAATTTTGTTAGATGACCAGCATGAATATACACAAGTTTGGGGCATTGATTGAAAAAATATTCACTCTCATTGGAAATAAAAAATAAAATGGTTTTTAGCCATTTTTCTTATGCGATACATACATTCCATATACTCTCCATATAAACGGCCGCGGGGCAAGATGGGTCACCTTCAATTTTGAACGTATTTTTGGAGTATTCAAAAGTTATTTATTTTTTATTACAAGACTATCTCATAAATGACTTCAATCAAGCGGAATGAACACTCAAAATTATAACATAAAATTATGATATTTTTTAAGTGAAAACATCGATTTTTAAGACGCCTTAGGACCACTTAAATCGTAAAGTTTTTTATATTCCAAATAAATCTATAAGATGTTTACTAGTAGCTCTTGTTTATTCAGTATGGATATGGAGCATATATAAATGCGGAACAAATCTTATATTTTGACGTTTTTCGTTGAGAAAATGTGAATTACTTAAAAGGTGACCCATCTTGCCCCGCACTTTTTTCACGGTGCAAAATCGATCACTTTTTAAAACTGCTCGTTTAACATCATATTTTGTATTTAATGAACTTTTTATCGACTTTTAGCATAGCTAACTAGTGTATTAAAGAATAGCGGACGAAAACAAACCAATACGATTTGTATTTACAAAGTTATGGTGATCCATCCTTATGCGACCCATCTTGCCCCGCCCCACCCTACTTAGCACCATAGGTTGTAGCACTATGATCATGTGTGTCATGGACTTAACTGGTGAGCTCGTTTTATGTTGCTTGTTTCTTGTTTTATCTGTATTAATTTTTAACCCTAGGCTAGTTCATCTCGGGACCCACAATGTACTCCTCTTCCGAAGGAAGAACTCTCATTTTGTGAGTATGTCGAGCGTGGGAATTGATCCCAAGTCCTCGGCGTGATAGTCACGTGCTTTAAGAGGTTACATACCTTGCGGGGATAAAAAAAATCGAACTTTGTTATTGAACAATCTGAAAGAATACTAGCTAAATAATACACATTCCAAGGTTCCGGGTCATTTGGTCAAATGACATTTGGCCGAACGCCGTTTAGCCGAATATAAATTATGAACTCAAGTGATAATGCCACTATTATTCATGTTAGTATATCTCGAAAATACAGCCTATGTTTCAAAGAAGGATAAATCTTTGATAGCATAATGGAAGTTTAAGCATCAACTAATCTCTGAATGGTAAAACTAGAAGTGTTTAACAGAAGGAAATATTTTTGATGATCATATTTTCAGCTTGCAGGTCGAAAAGTTTTTTTCTATATTTCTTTGCATTTGGCATTCGGCCAGGAGGCATTCGGTCAAATGACGTTCGGAGAAACGACATTCGGCCAAATGGCCGGATACCATTTTCAATATCCAAGAGTCTAGCCGTTTATTTATGTTCGCTTTTCAATACAGATGAAACCGATTTTTTAAGAGAAATAAGGCCGGAACAAATCTCATTTTCTTCTTTTGTCACTTTGGTCATTGACTCGTCAAGGGGCGGGGATGATAAATAATAAATGTATTTGATGAAAAATTATCCAAATAATTAGGCAAAATCGTCAAACTCATCGGATTTGTTAAGAAATTTTCTCGACGACTCTAATTTCACTTCAAAATTTTTAAATTTCTTGATTAATTTATTTGTATTCCCCCTCAAAATGTCGAATTCCGACAAAAAATTTCCGAGGGGGGGGGGGGGTGACATTAGAGAAAATCGAAATTTGTGTCAGCCTAAAGTATATAAAAAAACAGAAAACAATAAATAGGGATGCCCAGGATCTGATGCATATGAATCAGAACTGGTACCCATTAGACCTTCAAGCTGGTCACCTTTTCTAAAAGCCGTCCAAAACTGCTAGGAAACCTATGAGTAATACTTACAATAAAAAGTCAGTGATCACGGTGTCTTAAAGTTTCAGTAAACATATTGACTTCTTACCTGTAAAGAAAAAGAGAGAATAATGTGTATTAGTATTATCTGGTTGGTTCTTAAGGAGCTGGTGTCAACAAATACTCGTATTTTTGTTTGCGTAACGGCCCCAGTGAAACAAGGCCTTCTTATCACATAGCGTCCAACGCATAGGTTCCCAAACTTTCAGATGCGCGACCCCCTCTTGGAATCAGACGGACTTCTCACGACCCACCAGAGAAAATCGAGTATTTTTTTGAATAAAAATTGTGATAGCAAATTTTAAAGAATTTCAAATAACAAATAAGAACAAGAACAACAAATAAGAATTTCAAATAAAAAAGATTATTGAGGTATTGCAAAACCTGTGGCTGAATTCTGGCGCACAATTCCTTCGAACAGAAGAAATTTTCTTCCATTGCTCACCAGCAAGAAAATTTTCTTTTCTTCTAAGAAAAAGTCCGCCAGAATTCGCCTACTGGTGTTTGCTCAAAAACCTCCACGGTAGAACTTGTTGAATTCATAATTGTTTTGGGCTCGACTTTTTGTGTTGACCTTCTACTTCACTTCATTGAGATCCAAGTAGATCAGATGAAGAGAAACAATAAATAAATAAATAAATAAATAAATAAATAAATAAAATATTCGTTTCACAGTCACAGTCCTTCGGTAAGCGAAAACAATATCTTCAATTGTCGCACCAAGTAACCCTCATCAGGTGTGACGTCCTAAAGTCTACAACAACCGCACACACCGGTATGCCACAGAACAAACAGCTTAATTATCATTCAGTCGTTGCCTCTTGGTACTCTCTGACCGCTTGGCCACCATTGTCGTTGCCGTTGGAGGTCAAGCTCATCATCGCCATTACTCGACGACGCCGACCGACTACAATACAGAGGAGAATCGGCGGACGCTCGCTTTGGTTTTGCAATTCTAAATACATACTATGTCTGTTTGAAGCATTAGGTATTGCGGCAGTGCTATGCCTAAAATCATACGACGACGGACGACGACGGCGGCGGCGCTGGGACTCACCTTTGGTGGTGAAGCGATGGGAGATCGAATCTCTGACGGCGGCAGAGGACTTGTGAAACCCATTTGATACCAGCGTAGCACGCTATAAAACGCCCCAAAGTCATAGGTAGTCAGTTTGTTCGGACGGACGGCTCAGGACTAAAACCGATCGACACCCCGTCCACCGTCAGATTGGCAAGAGTGTATTGGTTGTGCTGGGTGCTACTGGCTGGCCACGAATTAATGGCCTACGTTCGAATTAAAGCCCAAGTCGTTTATGACGGACCACCACCGTGCTACTACTTAGCTAGGCGGCTTAACCCGAGGGGCGCTTGCTTGGCGTCACCTCAGAACCGGTATTTATAAATAAATGAATTAACCGATTGGACGATGGTGGCTGACGCTGCGCCTCCGCCACTTCGATTCGATTCTAGCCACTTTAGCGCAGCGACGACGCGACGGAGAGTTAACAGCCAGTTACCCACTACTACTGCTACTGCTGCTGTTATTAGTACACATTGGGGTGATTGCGCACGACGCTGGCTGCTGAGAGTGGATGTCCTTCCCAGCGGTGGATGTCCGATTTTCGAATGCATCGAAAGTGGCGAAATCGCCGCACCAGTTGGGACGAAATTGATTGCCAGACGGAATTTTCCGATGAAAATTGCAGTGAGTTACGCGAAGTGGTTGTATAATATCTTGTGTTCCCCGAAAAGTTCTTGAGATATGGATCTTCAGTAAGATCTATTATTATCAATCATGTAACACTCATAGTTTTCCCAGCTTCGTCAGATTAGCTCCACTGAAACAAGAAACAAACGAGGACTTCTTGGTATCAATAGACATTCCTAAAGTATTATTTCTGGTAATTTTCTTTTTCAACCAGTAATAGCTTGTAAGATACACCGGCGCAAGTTGAAAAGGGTGGGGTAAGATGAAACATCGGGTTAATATGATGTTATGTAGTCATTATACATAATTTGAATTTTTTAACAACTAGTTTTTGATTCAAACAATCTTTTGGTGAAGAAAGAATTTCCAAACTGAATTGATTTTTTTCCAAAACTTCGTCACTAGGATGATTTGCTATTTTTTAACTCTTCTAAAATGTTTAACAGTCTCTGAAAATTGTTTTATAAATCATATATACATTCCAAGGATTTCTGAAGAGCTTCGAAGGGTGCTAAGGGGAGTCCAGAGTAGTGCCATGGAGTTTTAGGGTTTTATGGGGTTTCAGTTTCAGGACGATTTTAGGAACTTTGAAAAGGGGTTTCAGAAAGATTTCAGGGGTCTGCATAATTCAGAGCAGTTTTCAGAGATTTCAAATGGATTTGAGGGACTTCTCCAAAAGGAAGATTTTAAGGAAATGGATTTTGGTGGAGTTGAAGGGCCATCCAAAATCGTCAAGAGATGCCTTATAAAACGCAGCACCCCCTGAATTCTATTGAAATAGCCCTGAAACTCTCTAAAACACCCCTGAAAACCCCTGGAAATATTTTGAAATCTCCGTGTACGACCAATTACACTAATTGATATGCCACTGAAAATCATTTAAGATCCTTGAAACCCCTTGGAAGGCCCTCAAACCGCTTTGAAACCTTCTAGAGCCCCTTTTGAAGCCATTCATTTCTCTGAATGCCTCTAAATCTTTTCTGGGCCTCCATTGAAATCTCCTCCAAGTTCCTAAACATTTTTGAAATTCCTCTACAATAACCCCAAAGCCCCCTGGATAACTATAAAGTGTCTGTGAAACCAACTGGAAACCCGTAAAATCTCACTTAAAGCTTCCATGAAATCCCTAGAAACATCCCTGGAACCCATGACAGTGTCTATTCGATAGCGAAAATTACTTATCTAGGTTTTCCCAGGTTATTTTCAAGAACCAATGAATCCAGGTTCTTGGAAATAGTACAAATGAACTAGAGCTTAAATAAATTCCTATATAGTTATTTCAATATTTTTGCAAAAAAAATAAACAATCCATTTTTGCTGACCTAGGGTAATTGTTCCCATCGTTGGTACTACCACAATGCTGCGGTAATGGCAATTGAGCACTTTCTCGACTGAAATGTTATCAAAAGGTATTTTTAATAGATATATTATGCTTAAATTAAGAGATTGCAGCATTCGTGTGCTTAAGATTTGCCCAAAAACCTCTATTAAAAAAAATATTTTCCTAAATAAGGACTGTTCATTAAAGAAAGTGGACATCTGTTTACCAATAGTTTAGAGTTAAAACTAAACAAAAAATTGTGAATTTTTGCTCAGTGTGTAAAAACATTGTTCACTTCGGCAACACATTCAAAGAAAACGAAAAAAGTGAGAAATTTTGAGCGATGGGTTGGATTAGCATAGCGACTAGCAGATAAATTCTGCACAAATGGTGTTCCAAAAAGTTGTCGTTTTGAGAATTGTGTACTAGTATCTCTTCCGGTACCGCAATTTTTCAACGCTGAGCAGGGGACAGATGTGCTGGATGATGTAGGGTACATCAGAACCGAAAAATTTGGAAAAAGTTTTAGGTGTGGCAAGCCAATTGTTCATGCGGCTTAAACAGTACTTCGTATTTTACAACAGGAACAATCAACGGTGAAAATAACATAAAGGAATGCATTAAAAACGACTTCTACCCATATATCGGAAACATACGGATCCTCCATTGTTTTGGCCGGATCTGGCATCCGCTCATTACGTTTCTTCTACACTAGAGATGCTCAAGACGAAAAAAGTCGATTTTGTCTAAAAATGGCAAAATCCACAAAACTTCCCTGAACTGCGTCCTAAGAAAAGATACTGGACAATTATAAGGCGGCATCTCAAGAAAGATGGAAGAGAAGCAAGCTCTGTTGATTGCTTCAAGAAAATTTGGTATGCGGCACAACGAAATGTTACGGAGAAAGTTGTGCAGAATCTAATGGGAGGTATCAAGAGGAAAGTCCAAGCGTTCTTTAGAAATGCGAAGTAAATGTTCAAACTCACGTGAATTCGGCCACATATATGTTGATTGTATTGAATAAAAAATGAACTTATGAATTTGTTCGAAAATAAATATTTTCTATTGAAAAACAGGTGTCCACTTTCTTTAATGAATAGTCCTTATGTTTGCTGCTGTGTTCCTATTGTTGCGGTAGTGTTCCTAATGTTGCGGTATCCCATATGAATTCAATGGGATACCGCAACAATAGGAACAAATACCGCAACATTAGGAACACAGTGTTCTTTCAGATAAAATCGAATAAAATGCTCATAACAACCTCAAAGCGGCAATATTTCGTTATTTTCTCGTAGATAAAGGATAGATTTTATTATTTTCAATTCAATTCATGTAAAAAGTTTGCTTGGGGCAATACATTTGTGGTTTAAATATGAACCCCGTGCTTAACTCCTCCATGATCGGATCAATTACCCTATTTATGAGTTCAGCTGTTCAAGTTATATTCAGCAAATGGTTAGATTTCTTCCAAAAACTCATCAAAAGCATTCTTAATTTTAATTTCCCGGCTTAGTCAGTTTTCAAAAAAAAAACTGGATTATTCTCCAAAACTCAGCATTACTTACTGTTTGTAGTAGTGAACTTTAAAAAACTCTTACATGGATTTCGTTGAGACTTGTTTTATGAAATATTTCTGTTCGTGTACCACGAAAGTACGTCATCTGTTCAAGCGATCTATGGCCGACCTTTCGTCAAATGCGTGAGAGGAATCCTTCTACTGAACTACTCCGGAAAAAGTAAGATGGAGACCTCCGATCCCTCGATTATAAAAGGCCTCGAGAAACGACACCACGCTCTCTCTTTACATCCTACTGGATCATCCATGCCATGGAGCCATCTATCTTTGAGTGCAAATTATATTCTGTGTGATACCGTAAAGTAAACTGAATTAGAACTAGTAATTTTAAATTAGATGAAATAAAGCTAAGTGAAAGTTGAATACAAATAAAGTGAAACTCAAAATTCAAAAGTAAAACGAGGTGCAGTGATTTCAGAAGGAAATACACGAATTCCAAACCAAAAATAATTCTAGTCCCCGCAGTGGTTCTCAGGGCCGCTGTCCACCGTTTATCTGTGCTGCCGACAATTTCAAAAGTGTACTCAGGAAATGTATAAAAAGTCTTTCAACGCATGAAATTCTGCACAAAATTCTGTCGGGAAATACATCATACTTTCCCTTAACCCTCCTTTGGCATTAGGATTATTTTTGAACCAAACAGTACACTGCGTCAGGGAGCTGCTCCCAACGTGATGCAGAAGTTCTCCCAGTTGAGACATTTTCTTGGAGTTATATTTATGATTCTTCCATAAACTCTATCAACCCTTCCATAAGAAACTTGATTTTAAAATTTATTATAATTTGTGAAATTTAACTAACTATGCTAATACATCACAATTAAAAAAAGCTTTTTAAGTTAGAAAAACAGAAACAGAGACTTTCTAAGAAATAATTTTAGGGTTTAAGGATATTTCTTTAGCTGTTTCATAAAACGTATTCATAGACTTCTTCAGAAATCCTCTGTAGTAATGCCCTAAAAAAGTTTGAGAATTATTATAAAAATCTAGAAAATCCACATGATAACCATCGAGATTTCTTCAGGCAATTCCTAACATCCACAAGATGTCTTGAACAATCTCAAAGTAGTTCCAACCAAATTTCAGAACAATGGCAAGCCTGCTTTAGGAAGCTCTGCCATCACCAAAGTTTTGGCTAGAAACTCATCTCAACTTTAGAAGTTTGACATGATTATCATTGAAATTGTACAGAACTACAGTACCTAAAAAACTTATAACTGTATAATGACATTCCTTAATACTGAAATTTACCTGAATGACTACGAAATTCCTTGAGAATTTCAAGATTTTCCCAGGCAAAATGAAATTTCCTGATAATTCCAGTTTCTCTAGGCTTTTCCAGGTAGGAGACCCTGCATGAAACCTCCATGGCGCCCAATCAACGAGAAACACAAACTTTTAACAAATAATTAAAATTTTCATATACCGGAGTGAATCAATCAACAATTTGCGAGAATTGGTTAATATTACGCTGAGCTAATCCAGTGATGTGTTCAACAGTTGGGTTCCAGAACACGAGTTGGAATAATATATTTCTGAAATTACTGGTTTAAGATGTTCAGTGAATATTTTTCAACATCTTTGAAAAAAAATTATGGAAAATTTAATGAAAATTAAACTATTGTTTGATGTAGCGAACAGAACTCAATCAATTTAATACAAAATCACAATCCGCACGTATTTCCATGATGCTTCCTGTCAGGATACTAGGGTGCCTGTACCAATTATGGCACTACCTAAGGAAAACTATGTGTACAAAAATAACGCGAAGACCAACGAATGTCACCAATATGTTAAAAGATAGTTTAGTTTCCATACTTTACAGGAAAAATATAAAAACGGAGCCAAAACTACTTTTAGTATTTATTACGGCGTGTGCCAATGATAGGAACCCTGTCCCAGTTATGGCTACATCTTTTAACTTCGGTTCCTTTTCGCCCTATTTGCATGCATTTCTTATGGGATTAGCCATAATTGGTACACTATGGCGAAAAAAGGTGCAAGGGAGCCGAAATTTTAAGGAAAATGATTTATTTCCACCATAATTTGAGCAAAATGTGGACTTTAAATGAATGCAACCTTCTTTTGTGAACGTGATCTGTTGTTCACATTTTTTTATTGTTGATATATATATATCGTTAAAGAGTGAAAATCAACTATGGCGAATAAATGGTACTATAGCCATAATTGGTACACTTACCCTACAAAGAAATCTCTCAGAATTCTGAAAAGAATCCGACCAATATTTTGTAGAGATTCAAGATTCTGTCGGAATTCTGCTGTGGATTCTGTGGACAACCCTTTTGAAATTCTATGGAAAATCTCTCAAGACTTTGGAGAGAACGCTCTCAAAATTATGAAAAGAACCCTTCTCAGTATTTTGAAGGGAATCTCGAAGGATTCTGAAGAGAAGAATGTCAGGATCCTTCAGAAAATCGACTCAAAACTTCGAAGAAATCCATCAAGGATCCCGAAGAGATTGCTCTCAACATTCCGATGCTTACATACAATGAACAATCTATCAAGTTTTAAGTTGATTCAATCTACTGGAAGTTGAGTTTTGTGTTTTGCAATTTTGCAAAGACGAAAGATAGCAAAAATAACCCAGTACGTTTCACTTGCTACATTCGAGAAAGTATTAGGTACCGGTTCAAAGTAAAAGTTTGTGAGTTTCCTGTCTCATATGTTTTGTGATCCAGGCTTAATCGTGTATATTGACTAATAATGTTGAATCTCTTTTTTTTTTTGTTCTTCTCACGTACCATGGTAAGAACTGAGTGGCCTGGAGTTCTATTCTATACATAATTCTATCCAATCTTCCAGGTTGATTCGCTTCCATGCAATTTTGATTTATGAATTAGTTTCTTTTTAATTGGATACCATGTAATCAACTCGTGTTGTTGCATGCTTTCGTTTCAAATCGTTTCCTCTTTCAGAAGGGTCCATCTGAATTCACCCGAGAGTCGTGTGCTGACCACGTGCTCTGTCCACGCGAGCGTAAACATTTCACACTCAGAATGGTAGAAAATTTATGGACCCTTCCCATTGCGAAATAAAAAAGTGCTGCAAATACCTCCCCAATTTAGCTCGCTTGCTCGCTAGTTTCCATCCATCCATGCGTGCGTGTGCTGATGAAGGTCACTTACTCGAATCTCAACTAACTATAAACCGAGCGCGAGGATCGCCGCCACATCGCGTTTCCTGCCTACCGCTACCACACCTGGCCCGACGATCTCCGCGACGCTTCGCATTTCCTCCGGCTGACCTTAGCCGCAAAACATTGGAAAAACAGATGAGAGACGAGTGCGCTCGGGCGGGAAACTAGTTCACCACGCTTGCCCAATTCGGCATACAGTCAGCGTTGTAGTACCTACGACGAGCAAACGCTAGCTAGATAGAATCGACAATGTTCAACCCCGAGTACAAAACGATGCCACAGCAGCACCGCTAGCGGACACCAAGAGGGGCCGGTCGTTAAGCGTCTCTATCTGTTGGAATGAAAATGCCATTCGGAAAACAGTCGGTCGCCGGCTGTGTGCCTCTCATTATCGTTTGTTTGTAGGTAAAGGTAACCCGGCCCGGACCGGCGATGCGATTCGTGTTTCGTTGCGTTCGAAAACTGTGACGATTTCCATCCGACGAAGTGTACTCTACAGTCAGTGGCAGGGCTTCCATCGTTTGCTACCGTCGTTACCGCGTCATCATCATCGTCAATTTACCGCAGCACCAACCAATAGAATCGCAAACTGGAGCACCGGAACCTTGAAACCGGCGTGGTTCATTGAGGGTTTCGTTGCGGTTCGCGTTACTTATTTGCAAGTATGTACTCATTTTGGCTGATGATGAGTGCTCTAAGTGTGACCTCAATTCGCGACAACAGACGATGCAGCCGGTGTGCTGCGGCTGCTGGCAATCCACGGTGAACTTCTCTGTTTGTAAGTCTCCAATAACTGGCCGAAATTATAGGGTACCCCTTGCTGACGGTAGTTATCTACGGGACCTCGTCAGATGAAGTTCAACGCTGATCTTCTTGCTGCAATACAGTAGCGACCTGAATCAGACAGAAATCAGCCCTAACCAATCAACAACACCGAGGTTCGATTGATGGATTGCGAAAACCCTGCTTGGGGGCACCCGCAATAATCTAATTGGTACGTGCTTCCCTCACGTCGCCGACTTGCTAGGCTACAGTGGACCTTGGATATTCGAGAGAGACCCCAAAATTGGAAACCCTCTCGGATAAAAACCAGTAGGCGCACAGGTCGACCCGGCCACGATGTTGGGTGGCAACAATGGACGACGCAGACGAAGAGAATGGAACCGGTTGCAGAGAGTAGCGCGCGGCGGCTTCCACCAGCCAGCACACGTGTTGCAATGTTGACATTGAGAGAGCTACGCCGGAGCTTGATCGGGGAGTGAACGAACAGTCACATTGAAGTAGGTTATCTCGTTCTCGCTCAGTGCCATAGACAAGGGGTCGGGTCGCGCAAATCCAACTCGCCAGCTACTATGTTTGGCTTTACCTACGCGACGGTGGTGTACGGTTTGCATACCATACGCGGTATTGTGACTGTGTGTGAGACCGTTTTTGTTGCAATATTGGCACTGAATGAACCATTTTTTGGAGTAGCGTTGCCCCTGGCGCGAAGCAAAGGCATGGCATGGTATGGACGGTGGCAGAGACGGCGCTGATGATGGTGGTGACGACGATGGTAGACAAACACTGGAAATCGACTTCAATTCAACACGAATTTTGAAATAAATGGCGGCGGCGGCGACGGAGGCACGTCGCGTTGGGGCGCGTCGAGAGCAGCTCCACGGTTGGGAAAGGGTTCAAAGGTGTTGCTGTCTGTGGTTGCAAACTATGAAATATGTTGCAAGTTTTGCAAAACTATTTATGTTGAATCACTCATCGGATAATTTGCGATTTTTTGTGCAGATTTGACAAAAGTCATGTAAATTTACGTGTCGTAATCAACTTGTCTCTATTTGTCTAGATTAAATTTCTTCTTCACACTTCTGCGTTCAACTATAATTTTAACTTTATAAATATACATATATATATATATATATATATATATATATATATATATATATATATATATATATATATATATATATATATATATATATATATATATATATATATATATATATATATATATATATATATAGGGTGACGAAGGGTATTATCGGCAGGTTTGTCCTATTTCAATTTCGGAGATTTTTTTTATTTCGTATTTTGACAGTTGCAAAATGCTTGACAGTTTTAACACCAAGAGGTGATTTAACCAATCGTTCCCTCGCAAATTGATTTTTAAATTGATTACGATGCCAAAAATATGAAAATTTTGATTTATGCCCAACTGACGTATAGATTCAGAATATGTAGCAATCGTCTTTATACCATTTATATACTGTTTATGGGGTCTATATATCCCCATGTTCGTAGAATGGTTTCAAATGATACCTGATTTTCTTTAACGTTTTTATGAGTTTTCAATATTTTAATAATTGACTTACTTCTGTTGGCCATGAAGATCGAAGCAGCAAACGCGAGGTTATTCAGCTAAACCATGCCAAGGGTATCTGAGACGATTGCCGGTTGGTTTACGAACTTTTCGTTGAGGAGAAAGGCAAACAACTCTTCCTCCGAAGAGCTTAAAGTTGGTTCGGCTAGACCTACAATAACAAAATTGTTCCTGCAAGAACACTGCAACACTACAATGAAACTGCACGGAGACAATTTTTTTTCATGTTCATATTCATGTTAATTTGGTAAACTGATAAAATGTTTAAAATCAAAATTTTTATTTTTAAAACTCATTTACATATTGATTTGTACAACATCCATTGAAGAGCCCCTCGTTCCACCATCGAGAACATAATCAAAATTCACAAATTCCACAGAACGAAGAATTCCTACTGCGAAAAAGTAAACGTTTCCACGAAAATTCCCACAAAATCCCGTTGTTTTCGGGGAGTAAGTGATCTATATGATGTTGGTATTGAAAGTACCACCGGAGGAATTGGATTTTCCCAGTGCAGGGAAAGATTTTATATTTTTTTTTTTTGCTAGGTTTCTAGCTGCACTCTGAATAGAGTTGAAACCTCTACACTAGACCCGAAGATAGAAAAGAGTACGTAATCTTTCAGAAGCAGTTTGCCAGCCGTACGCGGAAAATGATATCCATTAAGACACTGTTGCAGACTGACTCAAAAAGTTACGGTAGAAGATTGGAAAGTTTTCAATTGGTCAGTCATTCAGGATTTGCCTATGTAGTGTTATGGTCACACAATTTGTGTTTGTCTTCTTGTTTGATTCTGTGGTATGCTGCCTATGATCGCATATCAGTCCCATCTTTGCTGGGTTTTCTATTCATATGAGACAATTATGCGATCATAGGCAGTATGGTTCCTTTCAATATGTATTTCTCCTCGTTAAGTCAGTTGTCGTATGTTTGTTTGTTTTTTGCATCGAATCAATCGAACCCCGTATGTTAAAATATAGTCGAACCTGGGTCAAATTATTTTCTTGATTTCGCTAATCGTTTTCTACTTCTCTATGTTCATCTCTTGTGTCCTTAAATTATCATCGGTCCAAAACCCACAGAAACATGTAACTGAACTTCTAATATTTTTCTGTTGGTGTCATAATACTATCTAAGAGATAAACAAAAATACGCTAAGTTGGTCAGTTGTTTGCAATAAAATTTTTAAATAATAAAGATTGCTTGTCAACTATAAGGTATTATCCCTATAAAAAAAACTATGAAAAATATTCAAATTCGTTCAATTATCCTATCGGTCTTACCTAGATAAGCCATGTAATTTTTTCAAGCGTAGCCTAGAAATGTCAACCTAGTCATACACAAGTAAAGTTGTTCAGTTTTTGTCCAAATAAAATAAAAAGCAGTCAGTTTTTGTCCAAAATGTCATGTCGAACGCATTGACGTCAACAATGCGTTTAAGTGTTCACACGTTAGCTTCGAATCTATCAGCACAATTAAGTGCTGCAAATCTCCTTCTAACTATTAATTCTCCGGTCGATTTTAATTGCTTTATTTAAATAAAATATGACCAACTAACATTGTCAAAATTCCAAAAAGCGACTATGACATCAATAAATTACTAATCAAAATCAACCGAGAAACGTGGGAAATAGAGTCCAAACAACATTTTGAAGTCAGCTGGCTGTAAAAGGTTCCAAAACCTATCACAAATCCTATAATGCTTTTATTAGGATTTGTAACGATCATCAAAACCTTCTCAAATCCAACCGACTTGGAACTATTGCTTGGGAATAGACTCTAATGAGCCCCGGCGGTTCCTCCGTGTTTATCGAGCATGTCTGATGCATATGATCAGCCATACTCCATCTGCAGCAGCCGGTTCGTGATGAACCGTTGGAGGCGCATTAAAGAGTTAAAAAGGTGATATGTTTCACTAAAGAACACTACATTACAATAATCAAAATGAAACTCCTTCACTTTAATACCGTCAAACCCTGCGAACTTGGCCAGGGGGGAAAGATTTTATAAATTTAATGCTTAAACAAATATTTCCGTAGGTTCGACCTGCAAAACAAAAATGTTTACATTCATTTCTAACATAACCAGTCAAAAATGAATAAAGGATGCATGTCTGTTTTAAAAATAGATTGCATTTGCTTCAAATCTTATTACAAGTTTTATTGTTGTGTTTAATGTTTTATTTTAACTTGTAAATATTTCCCTAGTATTAATGCACATTTATAGGGCTCTGGCAGAATGGAGGCCTGCAATCCTATTTCGATTGCCAACATTCTGGCTATTTCGGGCCGCGATTAAGTTCTAGAGATGTAAACCTTTCCCTGGCACAGACTTCAAGTTATAGAACTCTAGTGATGAAACCCGAATCTGGATGCCCCCTTAGGATTAGAAATTCTTAGACAAAACTCAAGCTATAAAAGCAACTAGTGCTGCGAACAAATGGCAATCTGGCAGAGAAAATACAATTACAGGATTGACTGCTGGACCAACAACATTTATGAAACCTCGTCATCCTGTCATTGGAAATTGTTATCCAATAGGGTAACAGGGCAAAATATCTGTTCTGTGTTGTGTTTGTCCAACTGTGATGTCCTAATTGCATGGTTCCACTATGTTATATTTTAATGTGCATTTGTAGTGCTTCATTATTTTTCCGTAATAAGATTTGTTTCAAACAGTTTTATTTTTGTGGCCTAACCAAATCGACAATTTGTTTGAGATTACATCGAATATTTTTAATTTAACCCTTATGTGGCCGACAGGGTACCCAGCGCCCATTTAAAAAGCACGGTGTAGAAAAACCATACTTTTTTCTGCGTGTGCACGTAGACTACAGCTCCAAATCGCACACAATCTTCCAATATAATTGGTTCTTCGATCTAGGCTGCACAAGTGCAAACTCAAACAAAAGCTCCAAATCGATCAAAGAAATTCCAATATTGGATCATCAATCTTGGAATAAATAAATAAATCACAAACGTAGTTGTGCAGATCACTGCAAGTTTTCTTGACCGCAACCCTAGCGATGAAATGTTTCCTACATCTAAACACTAGCCTAACCTAACGCGGTTAAGGGTCATTTGAACGGATGCCGTTTGGCCAAACTCCATTGGCCGAAAACACAGCGCAACATTTTTTTGTCTCAAGAGCAAACTTATGTGTTTCCGAAGGATTTTGGGCCGCTGAATCCGAATCCGGGGTCAGATTTGCTCCAACACGTCACAATTTTGAGCTATACCTCAATTTATAGGGCAAAATAAGCGATTTTGGGCTTTTTTGACTGCAAGCCATTAAGGACAAGGTATTTGGAGTACATTGCTCAAAATTTCTAGAGCACCGTTTTTTAGAACCGTTGAACGGATTTGGATTAAAATGCATCACGCTGTTGACAACCACTGAACAATTAGCGTGATGCATTTTCATCCAAATCCGTTCAACGGTTCTAAAAAACGGTGCTCTAGAAATTTTGAGCTATGTACTCCAAATACCTTGTCCTTAAGCATGGAAATATAGTTTTTAATCAATCAAAGGATAAATTGGTCAATTTACATCTTAATTAACGACTCATGTAAAATATTTTGTTTTACCTAATCAAATTTGATAGATCTAAGCATTTTATGTTAGTATGAAAACTTGCATGCAACTTTTGGAGGATGACTTGTATGGGAAATATCGTACCTAATATAAATCGCTTTAAACTATCAAATTCGATTTGGTAAAATGAAATATTTTGCATGAGTCGTTAATTTAGATGTTAATTGACCAATTAACCTATTGAAAAAAATATTTCCTTGCTTAATGACTTGCAGTCAAAAAAGCCCAAAATCGCATATTTTGCCCTATAAATTGAGGTATAGCTCAAAATTGTGACGTGTTAGAGCAAATCTGAGCCCGGATTCGGATTCAGCGGCCCAAAATCCTTCGGAGACACATAAGTTTGCTCTTGAGACAGACAAAAGGTTAATTTTTGTTACGCTGTGAAATTGGCGTTTGGCCGAAAATTAATTATGAACTCAAGTGATAATGCCACTGTTTCACATATCAGTATGACTCGTAAGAATAGCCTATGTTTGAAAGAAGGATAAATCTCTGATAAAATAATGACCAACCACCTAAATATTTTAATGTTTTGAAAAGCTTAGACTCTCAGCTTCCTAATGATGAGTTCAGATTTGAAATCGGTGGTTGCGAATATTCTTGTAAAATAAAGCGAGAAATCATGCACATAAAGGGAATAAGAAAACAATACTCTTTCTATCTGACGCCGTCTGAAAAGTATGTCCATTCCGAAAAGTCGGCAGCGATTCTCATATGGGGGTAATTCAGTAGGATCACGCCATGGAAGAAACTTCAGGACGTAGCGTACAAACCGAGATTGAACGGCCTCTATTCTAGATATCCAGATGCCAACATAAGGACTCCAAACCACAGCAGCATACTCTACTACGTACGGATCGTACCAACGAGTAGTACAATGCTCGTAGACAGTATGGATTTCTGAATTCGTTGGAGATCCTGAAGATAAATCCCAGAATATGATTCGCCTTTGCACCCTATATTTCGATTGTTAGATTGCGATCATATGCGACAACATCAGAAGTTTATGTTGAAACTTAAAATATGGTTTTGTCGTGTTTTTCTATTGTAACATGTGACATTTATGCGTCCGAGGGCAGATAACTTCCCATCGAAAATTTCTCGACAAATAACAACTGCTAACGAAATCAAACTACCATCCGGTGGCGTGGTATAATCAACCAGTTAATAACTGTGGAAGTTTTCATAGAATAATATTGGGAGAGATGAACCAGCCCAAGGCTGAAAGTCTCTAAAATAAAGCGAATTGAATTGAAATTCATAGAATATTAAACTGAGAAGCAAGCTTTGTCTCAGTTGCGACTCATATCATGAAGAGATCTAAATCTTGAAGGTTGGCATTTTAACAATCCAATAAAAAAATTGTAACTTGAATACTTTTCACGGAATATTGCTGTGCGCTGTCGAAATGCAGTCTTTCCCAAGGGAACACAGTAATATTAAATATTCTTACAAAAGTTTTGTAATTTAGTGAGAATCTTGAGTTTTTTCAAGTGTTTAACACCAGTACTGTCCAGCTATCCATTAAATAAATTTTTTAAGTTTCTTTCAATTTCCAAGTTTATGCATCAGTATTAAAGCAAGCATTGCTTCATAGAATTCCATCATAATTTCCAGATAGATTTAAGGTGGCATGTCAATCCTTTGTGTTCAACCGGTTTTGGAAAACACTTCAAAACAAATTCAGTTTTTTTTTTTCGATATTAGAATTTGTGTGAAAAGTGTTTTTCAAACCGATTGAACTCAAAGTGAAGATTGAAGATTGCTATGCCACCTTAAATCTATTATGCTGGAATTCCCCGAAGAAATTCTTCAACACCTTTGAAATGCTATTTTTTTTTTTAATTTAATATTAACCCTATGCTAGTTCTTCGTAACTATGCAATGCTGTAATGTGCAATCATCTTTTCTATTTATTATTGTAACTGAATTTCTCTGAGAATTCAAAAACAATCTTTAAATGTTCAATGTTGGTCTATGTTTAGGTAAATATTCCAGAGTTCCTTAGATTATTATATTTGCCGCGGTAGTAGACTCGTTGACCATGATCATAATAGTAGCAATTCTACAACTTATTGCTGAATACTTGGATCTATAAAACATGATGAAAACCGAACCGTGCCACACTTCTATATGATGAGTCCTCTTTTAACAATACGGAGAACTGATGTTACACACTTTGACCAAACTGAGCGAGCACCAAAGTATTGTATAGGTATGGTAAGTGGGGGCAGGATGGGTCACCTATGAAATGGATTCCTATAACTTTCTGAATATCAATCGCATTTCTCTGTATTCTACCACGACTCTCAGATACACTAGTCAGCTATGATATAAGAGTATAAAAAGGTAATAAAGTTTGAAACCTGCTTTTTGACAAACAATTCTCAAAACATGACCCATCTTGCCCCACTTCATTTTAACGGGGGCAAGATGGGTCAGCTATAAGAAAACTCGATTTTCCTCCAACAAAAAATACTATATCTTATAGTTTTTCTCTATACATCTAAGCTTCATAGACGTACAGATTACATGAAGAAAGTGTTGAAACATATCGGTAGATTATTCTCAGAACTAGAAGATTTTTGTTCGGGTAGCCATAAACGGACTTTGAAAACCTATATTTTTTGAAGGAAAATTTAAAAAATATGTTCTCAAATTTTCAGTGCTTTCATCGCTTCGATAATGTAGGTCACAGAATAGCCTTTCCATGAAAAATAAAACATTTTCAAAAACTATGCAAACATACCGAAAAATTAGGGTGACCCATCTTGCCCCGTCTACACAATACACGTAGTTATATGGAATGCATGGCATAAGGAGTATAACGAAAAAAAATATTTTTTTTTGTGCGAGGAACGTAAAGAATTTTCAAAACAATATACCACTTTTTTGTGAATCCCCGTCGTTCATCTGGGAAACGTATTGAAAGATTCAAAACATATATTGTGCGATTAAAAACGGTACTGACCCATCTTGCCCCCTGACCCATCTTGCCCCCACATACCATACATGTATTAAACGTATAGAAGCGTAGGAAAATACAAATTGCAATACAATGGCAAAATACAATACATAATAAAAAGTTTGTGTATGCAACTTTTACGTTGTTCATTGTGAAGACTGACATATTGAGCAAATACAGTATGCATTACATGGCGACCGTAATAGCGAAAGTGACGGTGACCATGTAAAAATACAGGTGTTAAACAAAATTTTCACTTTTCAAAAAATGATCAACTAGGGTAATTTTCCAATTGAGGCACGGCTAAAAACTTGCCTATTGTTGCACACTCTATGTTATTCTTATGAGGTGTGCACCAATTGGCGAATTTTTAGCCGTGCAACAATTAGAAAATTACCCTAGCTGTAAAACTTTTTGTAAAATGCATCAAACATCCTCAAACTTTTACTGTAAGTTGGTCAACTAGTTGTCTATCAATCAGTGGTCCAAATTTTGTTAAAGATTGGACTATACTACAAGAAGTTAAAAATATTCTTGAAAAAGGCATAATTAACCGATAGCCAACTTTGGACTGAGTTAAGCAAACCGTCGTTGTTTCGTGCTTTCCCAGCTAACGTAAATATTGCCACCGACAAAGTGACGATTAACGAATCCCAAATTGCGCAGCATCATAAACTATAACTTTGAACCTGGTACAATGAAATACTGTCATAAGACAAACATTTCCAGGCGAACACACAGCTACGCAGTAAAATCTACTCACAGCCCATAGACGTGCGCGGTAAACGGTTCTTCCGCAATGTTTATAAAATTCATTCCGTCCGTCCACCGGAGATACCAGGCCAGACTGACAATGCGACTGGCTGTAGGGCTTTGTTGTTTTACTAAACACATGTACCGTTCGTTCGGGAAAACATATTGGTACATTCCGAGCGCGAGACCCCATAATCCAATTTCAGTTCTACCTAAGGCGCTCGCATTTCTGATGAATACGATTGTTTCGCTCTCCGGCTCTCAGTCATAATTCATCAATTCCCACAACCTTCAAATCCGAACACGGAGCTGGGAGCAATTGTTTTACTATGCGGCGGCGGCGGTTGAAACTTGCAACCAAGTACCTCAATGTAGTACTTAATGCTTATGTGTGCATTACAAATGGGCAACCGAACCGGTGTGAGGAGACCCCCATGGTAAGTGGTATTTAGGTAGCCGAATGGCGGTTGGTGGTAAACCGAGGGCTTATACCTATTTTATGGAAGTTAGGGTGCCCAAAAAATTTAAGTCTTACACTCGAGGCTTCGATCGATCTTGCTAACTAGCAAAGCAAAGGCTCTGGTGGTATGATCTTTAGGCTCCCCGGTATGATTTCAGCCACTCGATTTTGGTGACATAAGCTTTTTGATGATTTTTCAAATTCTTTGTTGAGACTTAAACTTTTTAGTGTTAAATTTGCCTTTCAGAACAAATTACGACACTCCACCGAACTTCTACTAGACTAGAGCAATCGATTTCGCAAACAAAAAGTTAAATGCCACCATCATTGGTTTGTACCATTGCGCAAAATAAACCATTTTTTAATGGACCCATTCCAACAACGCACTGCTGCACTGTGTAGTCGTCCCATGTGTGTGCTAACTGCATCAGTAGCAGCAACACCAGCCTAAAACCGTCAGCCGCCGTCATCTCCGTCTCTGCCCATTATTGGCTGCTGGCCGAGAGCCACCCCAGGGCTGGTAGCGATCAGGTGGCAAAATAATAGTGACTTTAGTGACCAAACTTAGCCAAAAAGTGATCAAATAGTGACTGAATAGTGACCTCAAAATTAATAGAAAATTGAGTTTCTATGTTGCACTTTCGATCAATTAACGAATTCCCAAGAAAATCAACTTCTAACTTTAAACTTGCAGAGTTTGTGCTCTTGAATACTTTATTGTTTAATCTTTTTTTTGTTTGGGAAAGTGTTCAATTAAGGAAGCCTTAACTATATTTTTTTTGCTATTTTCGAAAGTTTTGATAACTGATTGTTGGTGACAATAAAAATATCAACTTATCGTACTTCATCACACAAGAAAATATGATTTTAATTTGTTTGCACGTTTGCAGACATTGGGAACTCTTTAAGTTCAATACTGTTTCTTGTTTTGATGATGTATACTACTGATTAATATAATATGCAAGGATGTTTTCGATCATCTGGCAATCATTTGACTCATTTGTCTATATCTCAGTTCAGAAGCCTAATATTGAAATGAGGTGTTCGGCAAACTTGTAGATAAGTGTTTTTCCTTCAATTATCACCAAGGACGTCATATCCTTACTCTTATATTTACGGCGTAAAAGTGTTAGTATGAGTAGGTGTTACTAGCGCTCTCACGTCGTGTATATGAGAGTTAGTCCTTGGTGATAATTGTAGGAAAAACCCTTATCTACAAGTTTGCAGAACACCTCATTTTAATATTAGGCTTCTGAACTGAGCTTTGGATAAATGAGTCGAGTGATTGCCAGGTGATCGAAAACATCCGTGGATGAATACTAGCCGAGCGACCGAAACTTCGAAACCCCTGTTATTTTCAAGGAATTTTATTGCACACCGAAATATCATGTAATTGGCACAATCTAAAGCGCACACCTGGGTGAATCTGTTGTTAGTTTTATTTTACTGTGGACGAATTCCAACGCACACGTTCTTACAATAAATATTGTGCCATTGCCTACCAGTACGAAAATTTAATTTTCTTCGAAGAACAAATACAAAAAATATAGATTCCCGAAACAAATATACCACCGCAACTTTCTGAAGGTTTGACTAAATCAAATGAAACTTTCATACAATATTCCTACATACATAGATAATATTACAAAAATGTTTCATTGCAACCTGTTTAGTATTTCTGTTTCTAAGAAATATACGTTTTCATAATTCTTTGTTTGTACAAGATTCCCAAAATCTAATTCTTTCCACATCTGGAAATCTTTCCCAGAAACTGGATTTCTGAAAAAAAAAACAGTTTAATCG
Source organism: Aedes albopictus (assembly GCF_035046485.1). Classification (NCBI taxonomy): domain Eukaryota; kingdom Metazoa; phylum Arthropoda; class Insecta; order Diptera; family Culicidae; genus Aedes; species Aedes albopictus. Next base: position 243,112,256 of record NC_085137.1, on the reverse strand, counting down.
ATTTCTCGAAGACGGAGTTGAAAAACTGATCTATATTTTATGAAAACAAATACAGAAGTTGAGCAAATTTTGCGAAAGAAACTTTGGCAGATTTCTAGTTGAATCTCACCATCGCATATTGGATGACATTTTGATAAAATTAGATTCCAAGAAAAGCTCCAGAGATGAATGAAAGATTCATGAAAAAAATATTTGAAGAATTATGAATATTTTCATCAGAAGTAAATAAACTTCATTATAAACTTTTCCGGATTTCAGTAAAAAAAAATGATGATCAAATGATGTCACTACTACCTCCAATAGTTTCATCAGAAATTCATCCCGCATTTGTAACATAAATAGTTCTGCAATCTACTGAAAAAAAAACGAAAAAAAGAATACTTTCTTTACCTACTATAAAAGTTCTTGAGCAGTAAATTTCCGATTTATCCAAGATTAACTGATACAGGGGAATATAATGCACTGCCCAATCAACACACGATCGCATATGATGTTGAATAGGATGCTAAAGCTGAGTATGTGTTATCGTATTCCGATCCGCTGAACTCCATCCAAACATCTAGTTCAGTTTGAAATAATGCGAAGATATAGGGTGATATAATTAAACTGAAATTTTAAATGAAAATACTTAAGGCGAAACTGGATCCAATTCCTCACTTTTTGGTTTTTGATTTTTTATTAAACAACGAAGCGATATTTTCAAAATCGGTTTTCGTGCACATGTAGAGTATGGATCAGGGTATCTACTGATTTTTTTACGCGAGAGAAAATGTTTTTCGTTTTTGCAGAAACTATTTTTGAATAAAATTTCACTAAAAAATGGTTTCTGCAAAAACGAAAAACTTTTTCTACAACGTAAAAAATTCAGAAGATACCCTGATCCATATTCTACATGTGCACGAAAACCGATTTTGAAAATATCGCTTCGTTATTTAATAAAAAATCAAAAACCAAAAAAATGAGGAAAGGCTTCCAGTTTCGCCTTAAGGAATATTGCAATGTTTTTTTATTGAAGAAGTATATTATTTCAGAAATTCATCTATGATCATAGCCACACATTCATTTTTACTTCTTTGGAATACGAGAAAACTGTAACTATAGTTCGCATTATTTCTCCTTTAGGTAATTTTCGATCCAAACCGTATACTACGTCAGCGAGCTGCTTCCAACGTTATGAAGGTTAATAAAGACAAGAACAATAATAGTGTAATAAGCGGCGCAGCCGAAATTTTTTTTAAGAATAAGGTTTATGAGGAAAATTTGTCCATTAATTTTTACAATAAAAGTTTTTCAATGTATTCAGATTAACAAAAATAGTGACTTTAGTGACCAATTTACTGAAAAAAGTGACTTTAGTGACTTTTTCATGCAAATAGTGACTTTTTAGTGACCGACTCAAAAATAGTGACCAAATCACTAAAAAGTGACTCGCTACCAGGCCTGCCACCCACGCATCATACCTATTTCGTCGTCTAATGCGCGCACTCGCTCGCTGCTCCATTGATAATTTGACATGCTAAATATTGCCGAAATCAACCTACCACCACCGCACCACATGGTGGTACGATGCCCGAAAACCTAAAACTGACATTTCAACCGACCATTTGTAAGCTTGCATGGGATGCGGTTTTGGGTGCTACCTTCACCGTTGGTGTGCTTCATCATCTTCGGGGCAGCAGCGGGCGCGGACGACGGGCGGATGCATCGGTAAATGCCAAAAACCAGAGCAGTTGCGAAAACGTCTGAGCAAGTGCTGAGGGCCCTTATGGCGAGCGATGATGGCGGGCGACGAGTTGTAGATTTATGACAGATGATGGGTAAGGTAAGGACAGTACGCAACGCAGAAGAAAATATGTGAATACTAGCATTGAAGGTATGCAATTTTAGGATGTCGGATAACGAGTTTTGTTATGTGCCCGACGTTTCGACACGAGTTTTGCGTTCTCTTTAGGGATTACTATTTTTTTCGTTTTTGGTCCAAAGTTTCATCTAACTGTAACTGTCTTAATGGACGAAATATTAGGCTAATAAGCAAAATTTAGTTACCCCTTGAGGAAGACACAATATTGACGTCGAAACGTCGGGTAAACAATAACCTAATTTTTTTTAATTTCTTGATTTTACTTAGACTTACCAAGCCCAGTACATCATACAATAATGTTGTAAATGCTTTGATATTAATGTACACAAAAGAAGCACGTGTTTGATGAGCAGACTAAGATTTGAATTACGAAAGGAAATCCACGTGCTCTAGTGGGAATCAAACCTACGACTCCCAATTCACTAGATCGGCGCTTTTTTTCTTAAAGCTACGGAGCCACTTGAACATCTCCGTCCCCTGAAGGTGTAGAACTAAACTCTATTCCACTACCTATTGCACATGGTTTGCTTCTTTTCACAACCCAAATCTGGTTTGGATGAAATTAGATGAACATTATAAATATAATACCAGGAGGAATTCCGATTTTCTAAATTTTCTGAGAAATGTCTAAAAATTTTGTTATTTAACCCTCTAATACCAAATTCTTGACTTCAATCTAAATACCATTTTTGCTATTTAACCCTCTACTTCCCATGGTTGCTCTAGAGCACCATCGATTTTCGACGAACTCCGGACAAACGGAATTAGATGAATATGATGCAATATTTTTTAGAATATGGTTATAATCTCATAAGGTTAACCCAACTACTGCATACTTGTTTCAATAGTTGAACTATTGATAAACAATCAAAAACCTATTGATTTACAATCATTTTTTTTTTCATTGATTTCGAAAAAATTAGCTAATTTGCAATAACTTTTGTTCTACCACTTTTTTCGGAAACGCTTTTTTGGCATAGATATAGTCGTTCAAAGTCGTGGGAAGGAAAGGGTTAAAATCATTTTTTACATGATTCTTTTTAATTCTTGTTTTTGTGAATTTTGATTTTTTTCATTTTTATTTTTGAACATCCCTACATTTTTATATGTTTCCTGGAAGCCTATTTGGCATACGAATTTTTAGGACAATAACATTTTGACATTTTATGATTATTGTTAAATTATTATTTTAAAATTTTCTCATGGATTTTTTTCCGTGCAGCTTTTAGCAAAATAATTTTAGTGTGTATCAACTCCCTTAAGGCGAAACTGGAAGCATTTCCTCATTTTTTAGGTTTTTGATTTTTTATTGAATAACGAAGCAATATTTTCAAAATCGGTTTTCGTGCACATGGATCAAGATGCCTTCTGATTTTTTTTGAGGTGGAAAATGTTTTCCATTTTTGCAGGAACCATTTTTTTCGTAAAATTTTGTTCAAAACTGGTTTCTGCAAAAAACGAAAAACATTTTCCCCTACAAAAAAAAATCAGAAGATACCTTGATCCATACTCTACATGTGCACGAAAACCGAATTGGAAAATATTGCTTCGTTATTTAATAAAAAATTAAAAACCAAAAAGTGAGGAAATGCTTCCAGTTTCGCCTTAAACTCTTTTACTAAAATAGAATAATTAAGGAAAAATGTAAAATACGTTAATTGTTGCGAATAAATACAAAAGAAACAATAACATATAAATGGTGACCAAAACATCATTTTTTCAATGATTTTTTTTTAATTTCATGCGCTTTAAAGACATTAAAAACCATTCTGAGATACACAACACAGTTCAACATATCAGCAAAAATATAAAAATTTTAGTGCCTAGGCAAAAAAATCAAAAATGCTCAAACTATACTCCGTCTAAAGGCGGGGTTGGGTATTAGAGGGTTAAAAATTAATTTGTAGAATGCATTATTCTACTATGGAGGAATTTCTTAAATAATCGTTGCAGGGAAACCGTATTAAAAAGTCGCTATATTGATTTTAGAATAGAAGCCCTCATCGATTCCCGATTACCGTAAACCGGGGTCAAATTGATCACTTTGAAACAACTTTTGCTGATAACGTGAGCATCGATTCAAATATCGTTATAAGAATTTCTGAACAATCAGTACTGGGTGGACTTCTATAAAACTACGTGACACAATTTTGGTTCAACAAATGTTAACATAAAGTTAAATAACTTCAAACCCAAACAATTTGAAAATATTACATTGGGGTGAAATTGATCTGCATCCATAACTTGATTGGTTTGTTGGGAATAAGAGCTAAAAGAACAAAAATAATAACTGACTTTCTACCGGAAAATAACTCAATAATAACTATTTTTTCCTTATAAGAACAAACCAAGGACGACAAAATATTACAAAATGGTGAATAACTGAATAAGTTATTATCGAGTTATTGAGAACAAAGTAAGAACAAAATAAGTTATTTCAAGAAAGATCATCATAATTGTAAGTTTTGCACTTTTTATTTAAAAAACTGTACTGTAAGTTCAGAAATATTTTGTGGTTTGATCATATAGAATAACAAAATAAGTTACCTGTTATTTACTTTTTTCTTGAACAAAGTGAGTTAGTTTTTCTTTTAGCTGTTATTCCTAAAAAACACCAATAACAAAATTTGCTCTTCATCAATATTCTATTTGAAATAAAATAAATACTAAATAACTCATCAATAACAAAACAAGTTATGAATACAAAATATGCTATTAGGATGTATTTTACTTGAGATGGTCAAAAGAACTTATTTTGCTACCCGAGCAGGATCAATGAATATCTGCCACATAACTAGAGCATACCAAAGTCAGGTATCATACCAAGACAAGGTATTAGTCGATTGTCCAGACCAGATATTGAAAATAACTTATTTCGGTATTTTGTAGGTATTGATACAATACCTCAACGAGTTATTGGTTTGGTGTTGAGGACTGCTTGAGGTATTATTGAATTATGGAAAAATCGCTATTTGTATGGAAATATCGCTGATTATTATTTAGGTATTGCCATACCTGATATCATTATTCACGCGTTATGCACAGAATACACACCAGTTATTATTTAAGGTATTTTACCTCTTATGCAGGGCTACTTAATACCTCATTCAGGTTGTAAGTATTCGGTTTTCCATACCTGAGTTAGTTATTCTTCAGCTATTTTCTCCTGCTCGGGTATGATTGCATGATTTGTTATTATGTAGTTATTTTTTTTTTTTATAATAACTCAGAAATTTTGCAATGATAATATTTTTTTTTCTTAGCGAGTTATTGAGTGTTATTCATAAATAACATAAGAATGATAAAATGAGATATGATGGCAAAATTTGCTATTATTTTGTCCTTAGTTTGTTCTTCGCCTCTACCCGGGATACAATTAAACATCAGTTAAAATTTAAACTGCCTTTTCCACTTAATTTTGACCTTCTGAGCCCGAATAAAGCGTCAAAACTCTTACAACTTGTAAATTTGGCTGTTAAAAAGCCTAATTAATTTTTGAAATTGACACGTAAACGCCTGATTGTAGGCAATTTCCTATGGAATAAGCGAGTTCAACCACCATAAATTACTTTTTAAACAAACCTAACAGTTTAATAACTGATTCTTGTCCAGAATAGCTGCATTGCATCATAATATAAGTTCCATAAATATATTAACACAGAAACTTCAAAGTTATACTAATGGCAATCAATTGTTTAGTAACCAACGGTTTCATGAAGGTAAGAAACACATTGAAAACTCTCAAAAACTAATGTAAGACTAACTTTTTCTATAATCAGAAAAATCCTCACTCATCTCTAGGCATCCATGAGCTGAATGAGGTAAGAACTTTATGATCATAACAACGTATAGAAATTGCTAGAATGGAATTACAATCTAGTCCCCGATTGATTAATTTCACCCCGCTTGACCCATGTTTACGGTACTAGAAGCACGCCTAGTGGAGTTTTTCTATCCACATTATCGGGACTTTCAGCTCCTAGTGGAGTTTCAAAATTTGGATAATTGTGAGTAGTTTTTTTTTTCTGGATTTTAATACAGGGAGAATCTTTTCTTGATTAAATCTTTACATGCATTATTGGTGGAACTAAAGAAACAAGAAATTCCGGAGGATTCATCAACTACATAGCTTTCAAACTTCTTTTGGACCCTCCCAATCGCTTGCAGGCACGCAAACCGAATTCTGGTACAACACCTTAAGAAGTTTAAGGGAAATTTTCAGTAAAAACTATTTGAAAATGCCATTATAAATGGCGTCTGAGAATGTCACATTGCAATCGTTGATGAAATAACATAATGCTAGGGAAAACCGGGTAGATTGTTTTGCGATTTCAGTCTCAGAAACCAACCTGACTTCCTACAGTAAGCATAAGCTGGCTCCACCATAAATTCCACCTTAACCAGTTTTGGCTATGCAGTCATACAAACGACGTTCTTTATTTGCCCGACGTTTCGACACAGGGTTTGTGTCTTCCTCAACGGTTAAATATTTGAGTCGTTATTTGTCCAATGTTTCGTCTAACTGCATCTGTCGGGTCAAGCTGTTTTTAGTACATGACTTAACAACGACCACAAAAAATTCAACTAGGACGTTCTCAGAGATATGCCTAGCAATAGTTTGCAAATGTCTTTCAAGAACTATCTTTCCAGATTATGGAGGGATCCTGTTTTTAAACATCTCTGTAAACGGGATGAATACAACTACAACTAAATTTTGTTAGACTGCTTTAAATTTTGAATAACACGACAGTACAATAGAATTACACAACGATACATGAATGGGTAGATACGCCAGTCATGTATTGATATAGTTCGACCAGAGGCAGTTCGGTTCACATTCCAAGTATGTACACGGTAAATCAAAATTAGAATTGTGAGAAATATGCTCATAAAGTGCATAAATTCAGTTTGTAATGTTGTTAAATTTGGATTGCACTTGCTGCTCAAACCTCTCAAGCATCAATAGGGTTTCTATAATGACTATGACCACGACCATCATCAAGTCTGCAACGACGATGCCGATGATGGTATGTATGAAGGAAAATTTGGCACATTCGCGTGTTTCGTCAATTACCAGCAAAACACAACTCATACACTGAGTGCCGAGATGGAGGGCAAGGGATGACGACGGTGATTGCCGAAATTCACGTTCTGTAAATTACCTGCGACTGAACGAACGAATGTCAGAGAGGCACCACAAAAAGTGGGGGTTTCATAATCCGTCATAGTCATTCTAAGAGATCATGGTGATGGCAATGGCATGGCGTTGATGGGGTCGCCCGCCGGTGTCGACACTGTAGAATTTAGTATCCGTAGAATACCAGCAAAAAAGTGTCAGTGCATGCTTAGATTAAGAAACAATAATGCACAAACAAAGCTGCAAAGCTCACGTCGTCGTTTCGATCAAAGCAACTCGCGAGACGGCGCTGCAGTCAGCCAGTCGCGAGCTCATAATGCTCGTTGGTTCTCGTTCTGAACCAATCTAGTACGTCCGCTGCTCGCGCCCGTCCGTCCGTACGACCATCCATCCGTCTCATAGCTCGATGAGAGAATCAGTAATGTGATTTTTTCTTCATTTGTTTTGCATAAACCCGACCTACAATACACGGCCCCACAGCCCCCTAAATGATCCATGACCGCGCGGTGGTGAGCTGTCGCTTGTATTTTGTGTTGGGACGTGTAGTACAGCTTAAAAACTCTGACGAAATATCGCCTACATTTTGCTACAATTTTGCAACAATCAACACACTTACCGTGTCACCGTCGAGCTCTAGGAGGTCAGAAAGAGACAGCGCGAGCGCGAGTTTATTTCTAACAGCGGGTGACTGACTGACTGCGACGAATTAAAAATAGCATTCGCGGCTCTCGCGCCACGAATACCAACCCTTCCACCACAGTCTAAATGCACATAGGTATAGTTCCCAAACCCCAAAATCTTTCTTTATGACCACTTACCTTTCACTGTCGGCGAACACGAACTTTCGCAGCTTGAGATCACGCAGTACGATGCCCTGCTCGTGGCACGTTTTGACCACTTCGCACATCTGACGGAACAGCCGGCGAGCTTCCGGCTCTCGGAGCCGCTTCCGGACGCGGACATGCGAGTGGAGATCGCCCTGATTGGTTCCGACCGGGAAGCGAAGGGGAAAGAAGGAAAACAAATATTAGGTTCGTTTGCGCTACGTGCTGGGGGCATGGGGGAAATCAAATGGAATGAGTGAGTGAGTAATGGCAAGATAAATATGACTGTTGGTTCTCCAGTCGGCTGACCGATTTATGATTCATTGCTTCATTATGATGCATTACGGGTTATTTAGTGATTCATTTTGGCAGGCAGACAGTTTACGTTTAATACTGTTACTGTAACTATTTGTTATTAATATGTACAGCACCGACGCCTATGGACTTCTGTACGGATTTATGCTGGCCTGCAGGCCAACATAAATGTGTGCAGGAGTTCATACACTAGAGCGCAGAGGCGTCTAGCGGGGCCGTAAATTCTGAACAGAACGATGTGTTAATAATGATTGGGACCAATAAATAGTTTGAAGGAACATTTCCAGTAATTTACTGATTCAATTTTGTTTTTCAAACAAATATCTTCACTAAAATGGGTTTAAAATGTACCCTGAAAACATGATTAACTTTTATTGGCTTTTTTCGGTGATTCTAATAATATTCAAAGTAGGAGACACTGACGAGAGGGCCCATATAGCCGAGGCGGTAAACGCACGGGTATTCAGCATAATCATGCTGAGGGTGACGGGTTCGATTCCCGGTCGGTCCAGGATCTTTTCGTAAAAGGAAATTTCCTTGACTTCCTTGGGCATAGAGTATCTTCGTGCCTGCCACACGATATACACATGCAAAATGGTCATTGGCAGAGGAAGCTCTCAGTTAAAAACTGTGGAAGTGCTCATTGAACACTAAGCTGAGAAGCAGGCTTTGTCCCAGTCAGGACATTACGCCAAGAAGAGGAGGAGGAGACACTGACGAAAGTAACGAAATAAATGGTGGATAAAATCGCAAGTGTGCGACAAGAAAAGTCGAATAGATGCGTAATCAACAGCCGTCCATTACTGTACAACACAACCACAAAGACGACCTTCTTGCCTGTTCTAGTCTGGATACGGTGAATAGCTATCACGTTTAGATGCTCAATATAAAGACGACAATAATTTGCAATTGATATTGACCCGAACTCTAAATCACTAGCATTACAACTGAGATTATAACTAAATCTGTGTAATGACTATTTAACATACACAGATAAAAATAATGAGGTTTACACGTCATGTAAACTTCATTTTAGTCACGCAAACTTGATGCTGTGATGGTTTACATGATATATCATGTAAATTTGTGTTATATGTCATATAAAGACTTTGAGTCATGCTACGTTACATGACATATAATGGAAGTTTACATTATATTTTATAAGATTTACATGATATGTCATGTAACCTTCGGTGACATCCCACGCTCCAATTATGTGCATTATAAATATGTTTACACTCTTTTTTCGATCTGTGTATAATCAGAGTTGATGTACATGTGCTGTAGTCCCATGTACGGAAGCCACATTTCAAGCGAGCTCCCAGGAGCACTGTACATTTTGAGACTGAAAGTTGTGCGCCTCATTTTTCTCAAAATGTGTCTCATGCGCTGATTAAATTAGAAAAAATCATGACAAAAACGAACGAGAATTGAAACTCTAACCTTTGCATTGAGAGTCCCTAGTCGTATCACATAGACCAACCAAATGTGTACGGAAAAAAGTTGTTGAGATTCCTCGTTACCAAGAAGATGTTTTTCACCTTTTTTAATGTTTTTTTTTATTTTTATTAGGTATTTTTGTTTGTTTTTATTTTTTTTTTATTTTTTTTTATTTTTATTTTTTTTTCACCTTACCAACAGCTCACGCAGCGCATGAGACGAGCTCCCCGTGAGCTATGCACTTAGCTCGCACCCAACTGATTTTCGTGACACTCCTAGCAGCGCAGCACACTGCGATTTTGAAGAGCTGGGAGACAATTTGGTGGAAGGCTCGCTGTCACATTTATGTACACATGAGCAATGGTGAACTCTGTGTATAACATGTAGGCTCAGTGTACCAGTTATGGCTATAGTACCTCAAATTCGCCATAGTTGATTTTCAACCTTTAAAGATATAAATCAACAAGAAAAAATTCGTGAACAATAGATCACGATCACAAAAGATGATTGCAATCATTCAAACTTCACAATTTGGTCAAATTATGGTAGACATAAATCATTTTCCTTAACTTTTCGGCCTCCTTGCACCCTATTTCGCCATAGTGTACCAGTTATGGCAAATCCCATAAGGAATGCATGTAAATAGTGCGAAGTGGAACCCAATTTAACAAATGTGTCCATAACTGGTACAGGGTTCCTATCATTGGCACACGCCTTAATAAATACTAAAAGTAGTTTTGGCTCCGGTTTTATATTTTTCCTGTGAAGTATGGAAACTAATCTATCATTTGACTTATTGTTTACATTCGTCGGTCTTCTTCTTATTTTTGTAGAAATGGTTTTTCTTAGGTGGTGCGATAACTGGTACAGGCACCCTACTAGCATTTATGGTCTTCATTTGATTTTAACGCGAATTAATTTAAAGAAGGATGATCAGTAATATCCATTAGCCTGGTACACGGTTTATATGGGAAAATACCAAAAATGGAAAAACTCTAACTCCTGTAGACTTTTTGAGCTTCACTTTGGTCCCATATCAACTATGCAAAATTTCAGATCGATCGGAAAAACTATATTTTAGCGCCCGTCATTCTTAGTTTTTCATACGATTTACTATGGGGAAATTTTACTTCTGCAAAGAAAAATCGCTAGGAGTCACCCCTAGACCCCTAAAAATAGTTCGATGAATGATTTCTGTAGAAAACTTCACGAGGAATCAGACATCCGAAGACCGCAAACCGATGCGACGTTCGTGTAAAAAGTTATTAAGCCTCACCCGATCGAAAAAATGACGAGATTTTACTATTTATTGTTATTCCTTACATGTTAAACAGCATTGGCATGCCAAACGGTTTTCAGTCAATAACTTTTTCCACACGCCTTAGATCACTTTGCGGTCTTCGAAGAGTTGGTTACTCGTAAAATTTCCAACAGAAATCATTCATCGATTTATTTTTAGGGGTTAAGGGGCAACCTGTGGCGATTTTTTTTGAAAAAGTGATTTTCCCCATAATAAATCGTATGAAAACTTAAAATGGCTGGCGCTAAAATATAGTTTCTCCGATCGAGCTAAAATTTTGCACAGTTGATATGGGGCCAAAATGGAACTCAAAAAGTGTACAGGAGTAAAATGTCTTGTTGTGTCCCACGCTAATATCCATACGCCATGACAGTCAATTCAGTTCTGATGGAAAAGGAAAATTGACGCTGGCTTGAATCGCAGTTAGCCTTTCAAGATCAGCGATTTGCTTGCCATTGATAGTGACAGAGTGCAACTCTGCTACTAGAAGACCCAACTAGTTTACAGAATTCATAAAATAGCCTACAGTGGCCGATACTGTACGTGCCTAACTCTATACAAAAATTCAAATCAATCGGTTTGTAATCGACTTAGTTATAGCAGCAAGTGCCCAAAATGGGTACACCTGCCCAAATGGTACAAGATCCTATGTATCTAAGAGATTCAGTCACACTTTTCTACGACTTTCGCCTAACTCTTCTTGCAACATTTTTATGAATTTTAACAAAAATCTTTTATAATTTTCACCAGGATTCTATCGATAATTTTCAAGAAAATACCGTTGGACACTCGCCATGGTTTAATGTTGAAGTTGTAATGTTGAAATGTCACGGAATTTCATGGAAAAAAAATGTCATGACATTTTTCAGTTCCAATACAGTGGTGACCCGATTTTGTCAGCCTTGATTTTGTCACACTTTTGACCCGATTTCGTCGGCCTTTTTGAAATAGAGAATTAAATTGTCTTTCACTCAGCATTGCTATTTATATCTGAATTATTATTGATTATAATCAATAATAGTTGATGTTTTTGGTGTCATGCATAAATTACGTAACGAAGAAATCTAGCGTAGCTTTTGAAAACGGGTAATTTTTTTGCAAACAAACACATTTCTGCTCCTTTAGCACCTAATGTGGCCAAATTCTGGCCAACCTTAAAAAACAATTTTTATTGCAAACGTTGCCCCAAAATTTTGATCGGTAGTGTATAAGATCCCGAGCAGAGGAGAATAGCAAGTTAATAACTACGAAATCACATAACCTGTTTTTATATCTTGTTTTGTTATTATTGAATTAACAAGGCATAGCTTTTCCATAACAAATTTTGTTGGACAATCTCATTCTGTTATAATGAAGCTATTGATATACATTAATCAAATTACATTTAAATAACATGTTTTGTTGAAGTACAAGTTTAGTTATTGTTGTACTATTGATCAACTTATTAGCAATAGCACAACAGTAACAAGCTTTGAAATCACAGCAACAATTCGACAATTATTACCTGTCCCTTTGTGTTGTTCCATTTTTGTATTCAATTAAAAAAGAAATTCCTGAACGACTCCTTTTTATGTCTTTATTAAGGAGATTTTCAGCCCTAGGCTGGTTCATCTCTGGACTCCTTTTAGGAATTCCTTAAATAATTTTCGGATAAGCACTTGGCAGTTCTAGAGGAACCTTTCGATAAATCCCTGGAGAAGTTTTCAAAAGAACTACGGGCGCAATTTTCTTAGAAATTCCGAAGTAAATTCTGAGCAATTATTAGGATTCTTTTGAAAAACTCCTTTTGAAAAACTCCTTCAGAATCCTTCGGAAAAACTCATGGTGAAATCCTCAAAGAAATTTTCAGAGAAATCTTAAGATGAACATCAGGACTAATGATCACAGGAAATTCTGAAGAAACCCTTGAAGGGATTCTATGCAGGATTCTGGAGGAATTTCTAGAGGAGTCATTGAAAATCCATGAAAGATTCCGTCAAAGAACTCTCGGAGAAATTTCTGGAAGATTTTTGTAATCATTTATGGAAAAGTTTATGACCAAATCTGTTGACAAATTTTTGGAAGAATTTTATGACAAAGTCATTTGATAAACATAAAAGGAGTTTTTGACGGAATCCTTAGAGAAATAAATAGAGGAATTTTAAAATAAAAATATTGCAAAAATTTCTGTTGAAAGTCCTGTAAGAATCATCAGAGGAAGTTCAGGAGAAATTATAGCAAAATTTTTGAAGGAATTCTTGTAGAATCCAGGAGGAATATTCGACATAATTCTTGAATCCAGGGAAAAATCGGAGGAATTAAAACAATCTTTCCAGGAAAATTGTAATAATCTGTACAATATTTCCAATATCCCAAAGATTTTCTGCAAAACTGTTGAGCATTTTAAAAATTCTTCAGGTTCTGTGCTGAAAAAAAAACAAAGGTCACACGTGCTCCGAAAACAATTAAAGTATAACAGTTTATAAATTACAGGTAGAAATCGAAGCTCGTCGTATTTGATAATACATATAGAAATTACTAAAGTTCGAATATCTTGCGACTTCAAATCTCTTAAAATGAATTAAAAGCTGAATAAAGTATTTTTCGATCATTTGAAAATATTTTTTACGTCAGAGTGATGAACCTCATGTTATTGGCGGGTTTGTGAGACAAAGCGAATAATTTTATATAATAAGTATTATAACTTATTTAGTAACGAGTTTGATATCATAGCAAATTCTGCTCTCCGATTATTATCAATAACATATTAATATCAAAATTGTTATTGAAATATTTTCCGAATTCAGTGTTATTAAGTTGTAATTAAAACCAACAAAACATGTTATTAAAATGGTTTTCCAGGAACATTTTTTTGTTATGGAATTTGTTATTTTGCCGCTTATGACAGACAAGTTTATGTTATGGTAATAACTTAAAAATAATCAATTTTATTCTTCAGTTATTTTGCCCAAATAACACAGCTCCTTATGCTGTTGTTATTCCCTTCTGCTCATATGACTCAAATGTGTGGTCTACGTGGTATATGAACGGCCTCTTACTGGGATTTATTGGGAATTTATGCTAAAATTTATGCGGTATATTGCTTCTGAAGTTGCTGCCGGGAAATACTTTTAGGGAATTAGCATACCTATTGGAAACAATTCAAGAAGTCATTCATACAGAATCAGAAATTCATACAGAAATTATTACTGCGATTCTTCCTGGTTGTTATACTGGAATTGTTTCAGAAATATCTGTTGGTGTTGTTTGAAGAATTCTTTCGGGAATTTCTCCAGGAATTCTTCAGGGGATTTTTATAAGAATCCTTTTAGATACACCCCTAGTTTTCCCAAGCATTCTTCCTATGATACCTCCAGAAGTTTTTCCTGTGATTCTTCAAAAAACTCCTGCAGATATTCTTGCTGGTATTCCTGCAAAACTTTCTACAGGAGCTCCTCTAGGAATGCATCCCGAAATGTATGCATGGATTATACTTCCTTATACTAAATTCCGTTCATTTATCCATGAGTTTATCTAAAGATTTCTTCTAAAATTCCTGCTGGGATTCCCGAAGAAATTATACCGGAGATTCATCCAGATATTTCTTCGGGGTTCTCTCTAGGGATTTTTAAAATAATCTATGCCTTTAGTTTTTTCTCCGGAAATTGCTCGAACAGTTTATACATCAATTCTTCAGGGCAGGGGGTTTCTCCAGGATTCTTCCATAGATTTCCTCAGAGGACTTCTTCTATGGCTTTCCTGAGGTTTTCTCTTGATTTTTTTCTAGGATTTCCTTGTGGTATTCTTTCAAGAATATCTCTTGGTATTTCTTAAGGAATTTCTCTTGTGAATCTTCCGAAATCCCGAAATTCACGGACACGCGGCAGGATGTTTTTGGCTTAGAACACTTATCAAATTAAACCAGATAGGCAGCGGAAACAGAGCCAGCCAGTTTTTCTCTGTTCTCTTTTGAGCACGAAGTACACACTACCCCCTCCTCTCACCCATCTCTGACATCCAACACTCTCTGCTTTTATGTTAGATGCGCTCAGATCTTTTTGGTTATGAGTAAAAAATTGATTTTGAAAAATGTCCCGATTTTGTCAGCCCAAAATGCTACCAGGGGCTAATAAAATCGGGTCCTCACTGTATTTCCTGTGCGAATATCCGCATTCTCATAATGTTTGTTTGTTATTGATAATGCCGTAAATAAACATTTATAATAAACAGTGAGATTGACAATTAAAAAAAACTGTCATCATTTGTTTCCAGAAGTTAGCAGTTCGCATTAGCATTAGCATTAAGCGAGTCGCACAAATTCGTGGTGGTACAGCCCTAGAACGCTGTTGAGGGTTGTCTCCTTCCCGTCCGAACCATAACACAAAGATTTGGGACTAATCTCTGCCTCTTAGACAAGACTGACGCAATCCTGCAATGGTCGAGAACTGCCCTGGCCACGTCCTTGCGACTGCCGAGGGATGGGAAAGGATGGTTAGTTGGACACCTAAGAAAGATGTAGACATCTCTACGATCTCTCAGGCCTAGGTGTCACAAGACTGAATCAAGTGTAGAACATGTCACAATATGTGAACAAAGTAAACTACTGATTATTTTGTAGCATCACTCACTATTCGATGACCAGAAAAACAAATCGCCAACTCACCTGCGACGGTGCGAAAAATAGATACGTCTGGTTGTTTCCCTGAATCACTTTGTGCAGATAGTTCACGTGTGGGTGGCCATCCAGGCGGAAATGGGCAGTCAGTAGGTTTGAGCACGGATTGTTGGCAATCTGAAAAGAAGGAAACGAAGAATTATTGATACATTCTACTAGAAAAAAATAGGGTTGGTATACAAGTACTGAATACGGTGTTTTGTAAAGTAAGTTCATGGGGTTTATGAAGGTTTTGAAAACCTCCTCGAAACTTGATAAACATTAAATTGTTGCTTGGATATTGAATCGAAACTAGCCCAACACCAAAAAGTTTATCGTTCCTACAATACGATTTTCAAATGTCTCTCCGCAGTTATGGTGCAGTCCAAACAGAATCCGAATTTGCTAATTTGAGTAATGCATTTCAAAAAGTGTTGGACATACGTCTGCTCATCATTAATCAACCACGGAATGAAACGACGCAATCCACATCCGACGGTCGATCGTGCCATCGTATGAAGAAGTAAATTACTATCGCCTTCATCGACGATCGAATCCATACAGTCAGTGTGTAGTGTACATCTCTGTACTTTCAGTGTTATACAAGCAAAACTAGCACTCAAGAATCAAGGAGCCCACCACCGGCACGTCGTCGTAAAGGTGATATCTCGCGTTACATTTGAAAAGGGCCTATCCCTAAAATGTAAACAAATCGATTTTGATACCTTTCAATAGCACCCCCCAACAGTAACATACTGTGCAAACATCACCCGCCTAACCGTTAATCTTATCAAAATAAACCCCACCTTCAAAACGGCCGAACATTGCTTTTTTCCCCAATCATTCATAAGCCCGTGCTCCAAATGGGCCAGTAACGGTAAAATTTTGTTTTCATTTGCTGGTCCTCTCGTTTAAAGGGCCGACAACCGAAAATTTTCCGAACGGCTCTCGGCTCGAGCGCCGAGAGAGAGAGTTCTCTCTGTCAAAAACGGCCAAGCCTTGACACGATGTCAACAACGGACTCACTCGGGGGACCAATCCACGCTAAGAAAATTTTAGAAAGACTCACAATAAGGCGTACCCTGGGTGAAACTTTTCAAATTAGCCTAACATGTTTATCTATAATTTTTCATACTTTTTTGATAATTTTTAATTTAAACTTGATTATTGAAGCATAGATACATCTATTCTTGTGTCATTAAAACGAAATGCATGTTGAAAAATCCAAAAATTGTGAAATACGAATAGGAAATGTGATGGAAAATGTTTGCATCGATTTTTCTCAATGTTTACGTTCTAGGGATAGGCCCTTTTCAAATGTAACGCGAGATATTTCTAGGCAACATGAGAAACAAAATTCGCAACAAGACGATTTGTTAGGCCATCCACGGCACCACCGTCGTCACCCTGCTTTGCATGGTGGTTCAAAAAGTAATGGTAACGAGTTAAATAAGACTGACTTGTAATAAAACATTATTCTGATGTCTGAATTCAAGGTATCAATTTATTATTTTCGATTTTTAGTTTTTGTTTTCCGATTTCGGTTCATGATTTCTGATTTCCATTTTTGTCTTTTAAATTTTGATTACTGAATTCTAAACTAATTTCTAAATTTCTTATTTATTATGTTTCATTTGTCATTTTTGATGTGTTTTTTTATATTAGTTTTCTGATTTTCGATATCTAATTCTTGAATTCTGCAACAACTTGAAGTACGATTAGGGGCCGTTCATAAACCACGTATACTTTTTGGGTGGAGGGGGGGGGGGGGGGTCTGGCAAAAGTCTACGCTCCATACAAATTTTGAAATTTTTGTACGGGCAAAAGTCTACGAGGGGGGAGAGGGGGGTCTAAGATGGCCAAATTTTGGTCTACGTGGTTTATGAACAGCCCCTTAGTCGAATGCATGAATATTTGAAAGGTTAGCAGATAGTTATAAAACTTATCTTACTTATAAACTTGTGATCACGGAAATCTGAATATTGATGTTTGAAAGATAATGTGTATGTTATGCAATACATTCGATCAAAATAAGAGTTCTTGAACGATAAGTTTGAGTTGAACTTTTATTCTGAGTAAATAATAGCAGATTTGATAGACCGAATCAGCTCTCCCGAGTCACTGTGTAATCACAAAACCAGACGCCATTGGAACAGAAATCACGCGGCGGTTTGCAAAAATTATTGCGTACAACAACAAAAACGACGATGATGACGACTGCTGCTGCTGCTGCTACAAATGCGATGATGGCGGCGGCAGCACAGCCAGCCGCCAACTCGCTCTTGGTAACGTTTCAATTGCTTGAATTGCGCGCCCATGGAATAGGCCACCAAATATACTTCAACGATGCAACTACACGCGAGACGCGGGACGAGATGACCAAGCTCGACGCGGCGGCCGCCACCGCGCGTGGTTCCAAGTATGGTAAAATGATTAAGTCTGGACAGCTGTGAATTGAATTATACTCTACCACGCGGCGGCTGCTCCGAGACGCGACAAGAGGCTGCGAAATGGCATCTACCCCCGCGTCCGCGCGCGCAATTTTTTTTTTCAGAGGAGACCACAACCATGATTGTGTAGCAACAACAAGTTGTACGTGCGTCTAATTTTAAACTCTGGACAAATGTGGAGGTAAAGATGTGTCGTAAAGTGCTCAGAGTTTTTTTTTGCTATAAAGCACAAATTTTGTAATTTGTATCCAAAAAAGACTTCATACTAAACCGGCAAATTTGAAATTGAAAGAATTTTCATGCGAAACTCGGGTGAACTGTATAACATTCTAACTATTGCCACTTCAGTGTGCAAATTCAAGTAGCAGTTAAGTCCAACATAAGCGAGACTGCTTTCAATAATAGACATCGCCGGACGATAGGTGTGACAAACTCCATTAGGGAAAAATACATCCGCTGGGCACTCCTCCCCCGTGTGACGAGATATTCGAAAACGATTGGATCTGGCCAAGCCCATGGAACAATGTAGAGTATAACTCGAACCAGCTGACTGACTGACTGCCTGCCTGGTGGACTGCGATAGAACATGGACACTCCTTTCCGCGTGGCACGGAAAGTGAGTCTTGGCGGGTGTGGTGCTGCTGTGGCATGTGGCCTCAATCTGTCGATCTGTGATCCAGAGTGATTCAATGGATTGGCCAAGTCCAGCATTGCATGGTTAGGAAATGTGTAGCAGTAGTTAGATGTATTAGAATAAAGCATAGAATAGCCAGCAATAGTACACTACATACGCTCAATGAAAATTAGTATGTGAAACTTTAATATGAAGGACATTTTTGAGGGAACAAGTCCAAATTGACCTGACTTGCAAATTTATTGCCATATCATCACTAAGATTATAATGTTTAGCTCTTATTTGTTCATTTGGCATATAGGGTAGAAGGTTCAGTTTTGGCCAGCCTGGAGTTTTGGCCTGTTCAGCCTGTTTTGGTATTCAGCCTGTTACGGTCTTAATCGGCTTTTTTTTACTAGTAGATTCTAATATAATATGATGATTACAGCTGAGAAAACTATACAGTTTGATTAAAAACTGAAAAAAAAAATAATTTTCCCTGAAAAATCAGCTTAATCAGGCTTAATGGCTAAAATTGATTATTTCGTGTGTTATTGTGTTTGAGAGGCCCCCGCGGAACCTGTTCCAGGTGTTCCGGAGCGGCCATATTAGTTGATACATACTTCAAGCGATGACAAAGACCGCCAGCTAAGAGTTGTGTGCTTAGCTGGTAGTGCAGCCTGTGCACTGTTGTCCTTCTGACTTCAGCTAGATTGAGGAGGTACGATTCGAGTGTCTGTTCACCAAGGAGGTGCGGCTCAAACAGCGTCTGTTCTGGCATCCAGCGGCACCACGCCCAGTTAGATCTAAGGTGGTAGCCCCATCAGCGTGGTCGTCCTAGTGTTGGTTGGGACGTTAAACAGAACTGGCACGATGGCCCTCCGGCGAGACAGGAGTGTTAGCGTAGGCCCAATAAGCCACCCGTAAAAATCTCCATTGCGAATAACATAGGAGAAAATACGACTCGATACAATCGGCAAAGACCCACGCGACGAAATAAGGACTACGATTGGAAACTTGGAACATGGAATTGCAAGTCACTAGGTTTCGCAGGATGTGACAGGATAATCCACGACGCACTGCATCCTCGCAACTTCGACATCGAGGCGTTGCAGGAACTTTGTTGGACTGGACAGAAAGTGTGGAAAAGCGGGCATCGAGCGGCTACCTTCCACCAAAGCTGTGGCACCACCAATGAACTGGGAACAGGATTTATAGTGTTGGGCAAGATGCGACAACGTGTGATCGGGTGGCAGCCGATCACCGCAAGGATGTGCATGTTGAGAGCTAAGGGCCATTTTTTCAACTACAGCATCATTAACGTCCACTGCCCACACGAAGGGATACCTGATGACGAGAAACAAGCGTTCTACGTGCAGTTAGAGCTAACATACGATGGTTGCTCGCCGCGTGACGTGAAAATCGTTGTCGGCGACATGAACGCACAGGTAGGAAGGGAGGAAATGTACAGACCGGTAATCGGGCGAAACAGCCTGCACGCCGTATCGAATGATAACGGCCAGCGATGCGTAAACTTTGCAGCCTCCCGTGGTATGAGTCCGAAGCACCTTCTTCCCCCGCAAAGATATCCACAAAGCCACCTGGAGATCACCCGACCAACAAACAGAAAATCAAATCGACCACGTCCTAATCGACGGTAAATTCTTCTCGAATATAACCAATATCCGCACATACCGCAGTGCGAATATAGATTCGGATCACTACTTAGTCGCTGTATGCATGCGCTTAAAACTTTCGACAGTTATCACCACGCGTCGAAGTCGAACGCCGCGGCTCAACATCGAGCAGCTGCGTAACGTAGAAGTGGCTCGAGACTACACGCAGAAGTTAGCAGTGGCTCTACCAACGGAAGAGCAGCTCGGCGCAGCTACACTTGAAGATGGCTGGAGGAATATGATATCCGATCCGCCATAGCTAGTATGTACCCATGGCTACAGCACTAGGCTTTGCGACTCCGAATCACAGAAACGACTGGTACGACGGCGAATGTGAATAGTTGAAAAACGAGAAGAATGCAGCATGGGCGAGAATGCAACACCGTACGAGAGTGAATGAGGCACGTTACAAATAGGCACGGAACAGGCAGAACTCAGTCTTCCGGATGAATAAGCGCCAGCAGGAAGAATGAGATCGCGAAGCGATGGAAGAACTGTACCGCGCTAAGGACACATGAAAGTTCTACGAGAAGCTGAACCGCTCGCGCAGAGGCTTTGTGCCACAAGCCGACATGTGCCGAGATAATCACGGGAATATTCTCACGAGCGAGCGTGAGGTGGTCGAGAGGTGGCGGCAGCATTACGATGAGCACCTCAATAGCGGCGTTGCAAGTACCGAAAATGGCGTGGTAACAGATCTTGGAGTATGTGCACAGGACGAAAGACTTCCGGCCCCTGACCTCCAAGAGATTGAAGAGGAGGTTGGCCGGTTGAAAAACAACAAAGCCGCTGGAGCAGATCAACTACCAAGCTCTAAAATACGGTGGAGAAGCACTGGTGAGAGCACTACACTGGGTCATTACCAAGATTTGGGAGGAGGAAGTATTACCGGAGGAATGGATGTAAAGTATCGTGTGCCCCATCTACAAAAAGGGCGACAAGTTGGATTGCGGGAACTACCGCGTGATCACACTACTGAGCGCTGCCTACAACATACTCTCTCAAATTTTATGCCGCCGACTATCACCGATTGCAAGAGAGATCGTGGGGCAATATCAGGCTGGATTTATGGGTGAACGCGCTACAACGGACCAGATGTTCGCCATCCACCAGGTGTTGCAGAAATGCCGCGAATACATCGTGCCCACACATCACTTGTTCATCGATTTCAAATCGGCGTATGATGCAATCGATCGAGAACAGCTATGGCAGATTATGCACGAATACGGATTCTCGGATAAACTGACACGATTGATCAAGGCGACGATGGATCAAGTGATGTGTGTAGTTCGAGTATCAGGGACACTCTCGAGTCCCTTCGAATCTCGCAGAGGGTTACGGAAAGGTTATGGTCTTTCGTGCTTGCTGTTCAACATTGCTTTAGAGGGTGTAATTAGGAGAGCGGGGATAAACACGAGTGGAACGATTTTCACGAAGTCCGTTCAGCTGCTTGGTTTCGCTGATGATATTGATATTATTGCTCGTAAATTTGAGACGATGGCGGAAACGTACATCCGACTAAAGAGTGAAGCCAGACAAATCGGATTAGTCATTGATGTGTCGAAGACAAAGTACATGAAGGCAAAGGGCTCCAGGGAGGAATCAGCGCGCTCACCACCCCAAATTTATATCGACGGTGATGAAATCGAGGCGGTTGAAGAATTCGTGTACTTGGGCTCACTGGTGACCGCCGACAACGACACCAACAAAGAAATTCAGAGGCGCATAGTGGCAGGAAATCGTGCTTACTTTGGACTCCGCAAAACTCTACGATCGAATAAAGTTCGCCGTAACACGAAGCTGACTATCTACGAAACGCTGATTAGACCGGTCGTCCTCTATGGGCACGAAACATGGACCCTACGTGCAGAGGACCAACGCGCCCTTGGAGTTTTCGAACGGAAGGTGTTGCGTACCATCTACGGCGGAGTGCAGATGGAAGACGGGACTTGGATGAATGAACCACGAGCTGCATCAGCTGTTGAGAGAACCAACCATCGGCCATACCGCGAAAATCGGGAGGCTACGGTGGGCGGGTCACGTCATCAGGATGTCGGATAGCAACCCGACTAAAATGGTTCTCGAGAGTCATCCGACCGGTACAAGAAGACGTGGAGCGCAGCGAGCTAGGTGGGTCGACCAAGTGCGGACCCTACGTGGAGCCATGGACCGAGTGGAATGGAGACGGCTACTATGTACAGCAGAGGCCACCGCGGCCTCAGCCTGATCGGTAATGTAAGTAACGCCCCCATGAAATATGTGCCAAATGTTCCGGGGTGGCCATATTAGTTGATACAGACTTCAGTCTATCGTTTCTGACTGAGTCATTCGAAATCATGAAGATTGATGTCGCACGGCATGCTTAGGTTGAAAACCAGAAGTGTCCCCAATGAGGCCCCGCGGAAGCTATCACGGTGATCCGGATGTGTCAACTTATTTAAATCTAGTTAGCGGTTTTGTTTCACAGTTCGCAACAAAAAATTCGCTGAAATTCGATGGTTTAAACACAATAACACACTTGGCCACTTGAATATAATAAACTTGCACCAATTAATGATCGATTGAGGGCGACCTAAAAAAATCGGATGAAAATTGACGAAATGTCAGAATTTTCAAAATGAGTTGGCGGGGGTCGGGTGCGCGAAGGTTAAAAATGGCAGAATATAGCTTTTCTATGCATTTTTTTTTCAATTTATTACAAACTACACACTCAGTTGAGCTCGGCTAATTTCCATTCTTTTGCCGAGATTCGCACAGCCGAGCGCTCAGCAATCGCAATTTAACTAAGATATCAGCAAAAAGTCAAGTTTATTCATAGCAGCACCCATGGGTACCGCTGGCAACAAACATTAAACGTCAAGCGTTGAGCCGAGATTTCAGCAGATGAACTTTAACCGAGATTTGCACAGCCGATCTCGGCATTCTGTTTTAAGTGTGTAATTTGTTAGGAAAATTCAAGAATTTACATTTGCTGAAAGCAAGATTTGAGCTTAAGGAATCGCCACTGTTATTGATATGCGCCATAATTGCAGAAAGAACAATACGCTTCAAATTTATCTAAACTATAATATTGTGATATTCTATTGCTTCAAGAATGAGTTATGAGGAAATGAGTCGAATACTTTTCAGATGATCGCTAACATCCTTGATGAGCTACTTCTATTTTGGACAAGTTTCCTTTTTCTTTAGTTATCACATAACGAGGCAAGCCTTATATTAAAAACTAGCTGTCCCCGGCAAACTTTGTCTTGCCTACTGCGTTTTTTGACGTTTCAAGTTTCTAGCCAAGACCAAACCTCCGTTCAAAATGTATCAAACATCGATATTCAAAAATCTCAATATTTCTCTATGTTTTTCGGCTCATAAACCTTCCTTGGGCGAAAACTAACAGAACAAAACAAAGATGACCCAAATCGGACGTTCCGTTCGCGAGTTATGCGCGGTCCCACGTATGCCACTGCATTTTTATATACATAGATATCAAAGAAAAGTGGATTTTATGGATTTGATGATTTCCATTCATAAAAGTTTGAGAACCACAGATCATTTGCGTTTCGCATTACTCTGGTCCATTCTAACGTCTACTAGCTAGAAGCAGTTACGCTTATTAGCCGCTTGATCCCCGCTGTGATCATGCCATTTTCCCAGCATCTCTGGATCACGTTATCACTTCGTTTCGTAGTGTACGAACGGACGAAATAACAACAAACAATCGAAAAAGTAAACTCCGATGCTTCTACAGAATCAACTCCACATGTACCAGTGTACACTGTGGTGTAGTGCAAACGATAAGCAACCGGGGTGCGCAAATCATGCCCAATAATGCGCGAAAGGCCGCCCGTATGAATTGCTAATTTGCTACTAGAGGCGGTGCCGGTCCGGGAGTTTACGGTACAGAGACCGGAGGAATATTCCATGCAAATGTAAGCATTTGGAAGCTTCAGGCCATTTTTGCCCTAGGAAGGCCTTCATCAATAATGATTGGTGTCTATTCGCAACATCGTCGTCGCCCTGGTTGGTAATGAAATAGGGTGTGAAGGTTTCGCGCACACGCCATTGAATGGAAATTACCGCGAAATTAAAGGAATAAATTGAGTAGGTATCCGCTGGCTATGATATCATCACACCCAGTTGTCCGCCATCATAGGAGGAGATACATCCTCCAGATCAATCGCGACGGATCATTCCATCACGTCCAGCAGCATTTGACACCGATTCGGTGTGCGCGGTTGCGCCATTTTCGAGGAATCGCATCACATGTCATAAATGACGACGTGAGTCTCGGGGTGCTGCTGACGGTTTCGTCACAATTTAACAATTTTTATATTGCCACTGCGTCATAGCATCAAAGTAGTATAGTAACTGATCCGGTTTGGGTAGAATCACGACCAAAGCGTCTTCTACGCGCAATTCCCTATGTCTGCTTCTACCTACAACGTGTCCTCTAGAGTCGGGCGTTCGCCATACCTAGAACCACTACGACGAATCAGCGCAATTTTGCTGATTGGAGAAACGGCGAGGCGAGTAACAAGCGCGGTCTGGCTGAAGGCTGATGCCGTGGCAGTTGAGCCTTGAAGGTGAACGTAGTATTTTTTCTGCGATTCGTTTTGTACGTACGATGATAAAGTTCAAGGACGTTTTTGTGTACGTGAGCATGGTGGCGCAAACTAGCGCACGGAGTGATGAGTATTTAGCAGCGCCGTGCATTGATAAGAAACACCCTCACCTCGGGGGCGGTCTAGAGAAATTTGACAAGATAACAAGTGGGCTTTGCATATTGCATTGAGAGAATTGATTTACTTATGCTCCATGAACAAAGGTAAAACAACAGAGTTTGAATTATAAATGTCTGTAGTTTTTTTTTTAATTTGTTGTTCCAAACTATTGTTTTGAATAACAATAATGTAAACATTTGTGGTTTTCATCAACACATCCGGAGAAATTCGCGAAAAGGTCGTAACTGACAAAATGTACACAATTTAAGTGATTATAAGAGTGAAAAGGTGCTACATTGTCCTACTAAATACTAAACTTTCCTTGATATCACTTTTCTAACTATTGAAAATCACGGGATGAGTGGAAGGCGTAATTCCATTCTGTGTCGCACGAAACAAAACAAGAATTACGCCTTCCACTCCTGGTGTTTTTGCTTACGAAAGAAAAAGGCGAAACTTAAATGACCACGTAAACACGGCGATAGTGAAAGGCGAATCTGAAATCAAAACATAAACACGGCGAAATCCTGTCAAAATCAAAAACAAGGCGAGTAGTGAAAGGCAATTCTGAAATTGATATCGATTCAATGCGCATAGTATTGGGCGTATTAAGCATTATCGGGCATCAATTCAGGCGTAATAAAATAAATGAAATTTTTAGTGCTAAAATTAACAAATTTGTACTGTTTTATTAGAAAATCAAAAAAATGTGTCAGAATTATGCCATTTAAGTTTGTTCATGATGAATTACTCTGAATTACTCCTAAATAGGAATTGAAATTGTATCAGCAAAATTCGGTTGTTGTTTTCGCAATGTTACTGCTTTGTCAGTTACGCCCTATTCGCGAATTACTCCGGACATGTGAAATCCTAATTTTTGTTTACTTCAAGGATGGTAAATCCTTGAAGTAAGCAAAAACTACGAGCGAATGCTTTCTTGCAAACGTATACAACTTAATGTGAAAGTGTCACTGTTGACATCCCAAAATAGGGGGGGGGGGTGTGAGTTTACATTAATAGGCATGTTAGCCAGACGAACATCACAAATGTGATAATCGACAAGCATTTCAGAAACTCTGGAACTCATTCGGGATAAAACTGTAGAGTAATTTAACGCCATAAAAATACACAATAGAAAACTTGACGAGTTCAACACATGTTTCAAATACTCAAATCCCTCTGGAGAAAATCTGACAAAACCCCATTTGCTCCTGGAGATTTGAAGTAAGCAGAGCTTTTTTATTGCTTACTAAATCGATTCTATAGCTACAATTCTCGGACGGAAGTTAGAGATTCGTAAGTATTCAAAAGACTGGTTTATCCGAAGATATTTGAACTTGAACAGATCAGACTTCCATTCAGGAATACCTCTTGCGGTCTGCGCTGACCGCAGAGAACAAGCTTCTTTTACAGCAATAGAAACCTATTTCATCACAGGCTCCGTTTGTGGTTAAGTTTTGGCTAAAATATGATTTAACAGGACACGAAAACCTTAAGAAAATACTGGCTCTGTCATAGTCAGAAATAACACTGTGTTACGTTTGTAAATTGTTGTGAACATTTTGTCTGTTTATTTTGTATGTTTTACTAATTTTTGTACATTTGTCCCTGAAATTTAATGTGCATTTGTAGCGCTCCAAAAATTTCAGGAGCGATCCAGTACAAAACGCACAAGCCGTCCCCTAACACGGACATCAAATTGTAGACGGTCTTGTGTTGTTGCCTGAATCTGGAGGCCCCCTTAGGATAAGAAAATCCTAGACCAAATCAAGCTATGAATGCCGCAACAGATGCTGCGAACTAAAAGGCGAACTGCCAGAAAAAATACGATTACAGGATTGACTGATGGACCAAGAACAAAAATGAAACCTCGTCATCCTGGGATTGGACTACCTTATCTATTTGGATAACTGGGCACAATTTATGTTATGTGTTGCATGTTTGTGTTTTGTGCATTTGTAATGTTCCATTTTGTTTTTCGTATCTAAGTTCCCAGACGTGGGGCCTGATACGGAAAATAAAATGTGCATTTATGAGGTTCCAATGTACTATTCGTTACAACTGTGGTATGCCTGTTGTCAACCTCTCGTATGGCCTCGGGCCTCCACAAAATTTCAATTCACAAGAAAAAAATCCTGAAGATACCGAGATTCTACTTGACCTATACAAATCCAATCCTAAAATGGTGGAATCGAGGAACCCTTGCAAACATTTTAGGCGGAATCTTACGAAGAATTTAATTCTGAATTTCATATAGGGTAATTGATCCGATCATGGAGGAGTTAAGTACTGGGTTCATGTTTAAATCACAATTGTATCGCCCCTAGCAAACTTTTTACATGAATTGAATTAAAAATAATAAAATCCATCCCTAATCTACAGGAAAATAACGAAATATTGCCATTTTGATGTTATTACGAGCATTTTATTCGTTTTTATCTGAAAGAACATTGTGTTCCTAATGTTGCGGTATTTGTTCCTAATGTTGCGGTATTTGTTCCTATTGTTGCGGTATCCCATTGAAATCATATGGGATACCGCAACATTAGGAACACTACCGCAACAATAGGAACACAGCAGCAAACACATTAAGGAAAATATGTTTTTAAATAGTTTTTTGGGCAAATCTTAAGCAAACAAATGGTGCAATCTCATAATTTAAGCACCATACATCTATTAAAAATACCTTTTGGTAACATGTCAGTCGAAAAAGTGCTCAATTGCCATTACCGCAACATTAGGTACTACCACAACAATGGGAACAATTACCCTAATGGTGTTCTTATTAGCAATTTGTAGGTATTGTTCGAGCTGTTGAAAATCGGAATCTTTGACACGCGAAAATCGGTTTTTCACCCAAACCGTGTGTCGGACGTGCGTCGGGCAAAGTGCGCATGATAGAGGGCCATATCCACTGCCCAGCGCACTACGTTCGACGTTAGGTTTCACGTATGGATTTGAAAAAAAAAACTCGATTGTCGCGTGTGGGGAAACTTCGGGTTTGAATCGCGACGACAATACACTGAGAAAACTGCATTATTAGGGCATTTCCAACGACTACGTTTTGCCCGGTTGTAGTTCTAATTTTGATCATAATGCAGCTGTACGGCGTTCGTTTATATGACAAGCAGCTACAAACGACATTTGGCAAAATGACGTCCAGCCAAATGGCTAGAAAACAAATTTAAATGATTTCCTTACACTTAAGAGACATTTCCATTTCCACACTGAATGAAGTTTTCTTTAGTTTCCGTCTATATTTATCGTGTGCGATTCTACTGGATGTTATTGAAAATCACACAGATTTTATTAAGCACAAATTAAATGTATATTGTTTCAAAATAACTTACATATTTCTAATCAAATGATTTTTTAAATTTATTGTCCACACTATTTATATATCATTTTTTTATGGAAAACTTTTATATGTCAAAAGTTGCCTGCGAGGCGAATAGTTTACATAAAGTGTCTACATTCAGACAATTTTATATTTTTTATCAAACTTCATCAAGCTACATAATTTAGTTACGTTTCGCTACTTCATTGTCAAAATCTTGAGAGTTTGAGAGCAGTTCTATAGCTAGCACCCTTTTAACTCAACTCAGCACCGTTTGTAGTTGTCCAACCATGTTTTTTTTTCACGTATATTTATTTTATTTTAACGTTATTTTAACGTAAATAAATAAATAATATAATTCGTTTTTAAAACCCAACTTCTCCTGAAAAAATGTACCAAGCTGAGTTTACGCCCAGTGCATTTTATATTCAAGAAAAGGTATGTAAAATCACTCATCATTATGTTTGCTTATTTGATGCCTATCAAGAAGGGATTTCCTACATGCGAATTTATAATTTCGCAACTTGACGTAGATGCCTCCATAGTTAATGCCCACCTTGCAAAAAAAAAACAAACAATATTCGAGTCACGTAGCGACTCTATACAGTAGTAGGGTACCTCCCTGTTATTGTGTACTACGGCTACGCTAATGGGGCGACGATGGTGTGTTTTCCACATGGTCGTAATCAGGCATGCGATGATAAAAATGGCCGGCGCTAACATTGATTCGCCGGTGACGACGCACAATCGATGTTGACGACGACGACGACAACAAGCCATCATATGGTCCAGAAATAACTAGATGATGATGTTGGGTGCGAATCACTTCCCCATTCCACGGGCACACGGTGTTCTCGATTTGTGTTTTACCTGATTTCCTGTTGTTTACTCCCATCAGCTCAACATCGTGGCATGCAAGGATGATACATGGATATTACGCAATAAGCTGCAGTTGAAAGTAATCCCACCCGAGAGAAGGAATTCGATCAACATATTTGCTTCAGTCTTGAGACGAAGGTAAATCTGTAACCGGGGAGGGGCGTTGTTTATTTTTAAAATCTTAATATAGCAGAGCAGCACACGAATCATGATTCGGATCGTGCTACTCAGTTGTTTTGCCAAGTGTCGGCTGTACAGGCAGAGCAGTATTGCGGTGAATCGGGAGTCGGAAAAGCCAGTCAAGCGTGGTGCAAACGATGAATGAAATGAGTTTAATCGATGAGACGTTTCGGCCAAAAGTGTGGGGTGGGGTGCGTACCAAATGACTCATCGCTATAACTATGGGCATTCCAACGGTAGTCTCGATAATGTATAATGACGTATTTTTGCAGTAAATTAACCCAAATGCTAGTTGACATGAATGGATATAAGGATTGCTCATATAACCACTACGACAGTCCAAGTAAGTATTCTATGGCTAAGAACTACCCGGTGAGACCTTTCCATTTATTTTTTTTTCTGCAGGTTAGTGATACTTCTTTATCAAATGTGTTTTGATTCCGTAAACTTGATATTAACAATCTAGTTTTTGCTTTTCTCATACACGAATGTGTACTAAAATACATTTTTACTCGAGAAACTCATTTTCGAAAATGAAAAGTACGGCTGCTTTACGGAACTGTTTACTGTTACTAAAATTTGGTTGAAACAGACAAAACTGATTGGTTAGGGTAAATGAAATACAGCTTCCCGCCGCTTACCTTGCAAACCAGCTCTTCCTGAGTTTTAATGTCGATGCAGCGGTACAGCGAGCTACCTTCGACGCTGTCCAGCAGCAGGTAGCGCTCCGCCAGGACGGCAGCATTCAGCGGCGGCGTCACATTCGTTGAGATGGCATCCCGCTGCGGGTACAGAGCCGTAGAACCGGCTCCGCTGGCAACACTGACCGTTCGGCCGCTTCGTCCTCCGCTTTGTTGTTGCATTTGATGTTGTTGCTGCTGTTGATGGTGATGATGGTTCCGGTAGCACTGCCGATGGTACGGGCACTTCTTGTTAGCGGGACCGTTCTGGGCGGCAGACGCGGCACCGAGTAGTGCGAGGCTCGACGCGGAAGTGGACGTACCGGCGGCAGCGGAACCGGACGCTGCCGCAGCAGCTGCAGCCGCGGCCACCGTGGCTAACGCGACCGTACCGGAGTGGTTTACGAACGTCACGGTCGCGGGGATTGTCGTGGTACCGTTCGCTGAAACCGTAACGGGAATCAGTTGTTGCTGCGAGGACGAGGCTGACGGAATCACGTCTTCCGGTTTGTTCGCGAAGAGTCGGGCAAAGTCGATACCATTAGGGACCGTGGCGGGCGTTGCCGAATTCAACGTATCCATCGCGTTTTGAAGATTTCTTCTATTCTTCAATGATTACGATTAATGGAAAGCACTGAAGCAACTTAAGTGGCTACACTATGTACACTAAAATAAGGGGGGTTTCTTCCGAGGAGCTAACTTAAAAAAATATATATGTATAAGCTCAACAAATCTTCCGTTGCTATTCCTGAACGCTTCTCACACTAGGTTCTCAATGCTTCGAATGAGCCATCTTGGTGCCTGATTTCACGGTTTTGTGTTGGTTGTCACACTCTGCGTTAGCACATGA